>NW_005871209.1:1267916-1276308 GCF_000147115.1 Myotis lucifugus | reverse complement strand
TCTCCTGGGTTTTTGAAGCGTGTGCAGGTTGTGGGTGGGGACTTGACTCTAGGTCCACGGCATGCCCCAGACTCTGACAGGAGAGAGATTTTCATGTACATTTTACTAATTTTCTTTCATCTCCAACAATTCTATTATAGAAAAAGAGCAAATCACAATATTAAAATATTTCCTCTAATTAATTCCCTTTTAATGTGCATGAATTTCATGCACTGAGTCACTAATCTACACTAATAAAAGACAAACATGCAAACTGACCGAACCTTCGGTACGCCTTAAGCCACGCCCACCAGCCAATCAGAGCTACTATATGCAAATTAATCCAACCAGGATGGCAGCCGGCAGCCACAGAGCTGGAGCAAGCAGGAGGCTTTGTTGCTCCAGTGATTGATGAAGCCAAGCTTCCTGCCTGCCGCAGCCAGCTCTGAGCTCCACTCAAGGCAACAAAGTTTCAATTATAGAAGATAGTAAACCCCAGATACCTGCTTTCAGCCGGGCCGTGGCCACAGAACTGGAGCGAGCAGGAGACTTGGGTTGCCCCTGTCGATGGAGGAAGCCAAGCTTCCCGCCTGCCCTGGCCAGCTCTGAGCTCCACTCCAGGCTACAAAGTTTCAATTATAAAAGGTAAATAAATCCCAGAATAAAAAAAAATGAATAAAAGGAGAGGCTGGGAGCTTCCATTGCTGGGGGGCTTAGCCAGCCTGAAAATGGCCCTCAGCCCCTCATCCAGACTGGCCAGGCACCTCAGTGGACACCCCTCCACCCTAAAGGGGGTGTGACCAGCCTGAAAACAGCCATCAGCCCCTCACTCAGGCTGGCCAAACCTCCATGGGGTGAGGGTCCCCACTGGGGGGGGCTTGACCAGCCTGCAAACAGCCATCAGCCCCTCACCCAGGCTGGCCAGGCACCCCAGTGGGGACCCCCACCCTGATCTGGGACACCCTTTAGGGCAAACCAGCCGGCCCCCACCCGTGCACCAGGCCTCTATCCTATATAATAAAAGGGTAATATGCAAATTGACCCTAACAGCAGAACCACTGGGAATGACTGGTCACTATGACACACACTGACCACCAGGGGGCAGATGCTCAATGAAGGAGCTGTCCCCTGGTGGTCAGTGCGTTTCCACAGGGGGAGCTCTGTTCAGCCACAAGCCAGGCTGACGGCTGCCAGCACAGCGGTGATGGCAGGAGCCTCTCCCGCCTCCTCAGCAGCGCTAAGGATGTCCGACTGCAGCTTAGGCTTGGTCCCTGCTGGCAAGTGGACATCCCCCGAGGGCTGCCAGGCTGCCAGAGGGATGTCTGACTGACAGCTTGGGCCAGATCCCCCAGGGAGTGGGCCTAAGCCAGCAGGTGGACATCCTCTGAGGGGTCCCAGACTGCAAGAGGGCATAGGCTGGGCTGAGGGACCCCCCGAGTGCACAAATTTTTGTGCACCGGGCCTCTAGTATAATTAATAAAAACAAAATTTCAAGGTACTAAAAGTGTTATACAGGTCTATCAACAATAAAGATAAATTTTTTTAAAAGTGGTGCACAAATGTAGATCAGTTCAAATACTAACCAAATGTTAATGAAAGTTAAAATAAATGAGTCATGTCATATATTTGATAACCTAACATCCATGACAACTAGAGTAACCCTAAATAATCATGTAAAAGTGAGAGTAATGAGGAAGAAGAGAGGAGGGGGGCCAAACATTCCAATCTAGAACTTAGACAACAGTAAATTTGGTTGTGCAGAAATTTTAAAAAGAAAAGTCACTTATCATCTTACATATGAGCAGGAAATCTGAATAAAATATCATTCAGCTAAACTATAAAGACTATGCCAGCCATTCCTTAAGAAATAAAAAGGATCATCAGCCACCCTCAAACAAAATCTGTCAGTGTAGCACACTCCAGCAATTTCCCAATGCCACCATGTGTGCACAGGGATGCATCAATAGGGTCTGCAAAGCACTGCTATTCTCCAGATAGTGCTCAGGACATGAATGCTAACATAAATCAAAAATACTGGCATGTGTTCCCTGTAGTCACTGCTGCTTAATCCACTTATTCTAACCCTTCCCACCTTCATACAGGGTCATCTCTCCAGGTAACCGACATATTCCCCTTTCAAAAATCTTTTCTTTCATGAAGGATTATAAATGCCTTATTGATTTTTCTACACAAGGCCAGTCAACTTCTGACTTCACAAGAAGAATTAAATAAAGTGGGTGAACCCACTGCTGTTTCCCTACCTACATAACTAAAGTACCACTATCCAGTTATTTTTAACTGACCGTTTCATAGAATAACTATCATCAGTGTCAGTGTCCCCAAAGGACAAAGAGCTGTTTGTACTCCTGCCTGACTACAAAACCATTGAGCAAATAACTATACAGCTGGCTTGATTTTCCTCCTGGCCTCAGTCTTACATGCTAGGAAAAAAGAATCTTGATGCAGCATCTGGAAACATTCTTTTGATATCTGCTTATCTTTTCAACAAGTCAGGTATTCAAAAAAGATTGTTTCATGTATCTTTTGCATTTTTAAAATATATTAGAATTAAGCTTATAAACTTAGAAAATTTTTTTCTCTTATTTCGTTCATAAATTTCCACAATTTTAAAAAATAAATACTTTTCTTATTTATATTTATTATACTAGTAGCCTGGTGCACGAAATTCGTGCACATTAAAAGGCAATTAATTAGAGGAAATATTTTAATATTGTTATTAGAAGTGTGAGAGATGAAAGGAAATTAGTAAAATGTATATGAAAATAACATATAAATTTATTAATAAATAAACAGTAATAAAAGGATATAAAAGAGGCATGATATAAAAATGACAAAAACATATGAAAACAACAAAAACATGAAATAAAAACAACAAAAACATGATATAAAAACAACAGTGATGCAAACATTGACTGATAAAGTGATTAAACTTATTCTAATATCTCCCTGTATACCATATTAAGAGTGAAAACACTTTCAGAGTGCTTGACTAATTTCCCTTGTGATGAAGTATTTAGAACTTTAACTGTAATGTCACATGCTCTTCAAACTCGAGAGAAAGCAACATATTACTGACCATGTGTGAAAACGGGTTCAGGTAAGAATATGCCTACTCTGTCTAGAGTTTGTCCTTGTTATTTATTAATAATCATCGCAAATGCTGGCATCACGGGAAACTGCCGTCGAATTAATTTAAAAGGGAGGCCAGTGTCAGACGGGGACAAATCAATTCTTGGAATCAGAACAACCTCTCCCTCTGCAGATCCTGTTAATACTTCAGCTTCGATAATGTTAGGTCGTAATCTTTTGATAATAAATCTGGTACCATTACAAAGACCCCATTTACTATTAAGATTTCTCAATAGCATGATAATTGCACCACTTTCAATTTTAATTTATGACACAGCATTCCCGAAGGAGTAATACTATTAAGAAATTCAATGGCAAAATTTTCCTTTTCAGCATCATCTGTTGAATCAATGGAATCATCACTCAAATATGTGTGAAAATCTCCATCAAGTATCTCCAAAATGTCTTCATTTAATTTTTGAACGTGCTCATTTTTTTGGACAAAGAATTGCATGTTTAGATATATTTTTAATATTATCTATAGATATACTATTTCCACAGGTAGCTTCAATAATAGATCCAATACAAATCATTTCACAGGGGATTTCAATAATATCCATTCCTAAATAAAAACTGCTATCAAGTTTGCCATCTCCAAGTTTTACTAACTATTCACTATAAGAAGAATCCTCTGATCTCATATTTGTTGTAAGAGACAACTTTCTGAAACAACCCTAAACATTACAGTACTTTAAACTCGTTTGTACTATGGCCGATCATATAGCATGAGGTACAATACTGAGACATTGTCGAAAATCCCCTCCAAGAAGAAGAACTTTCCCACCAAATACAACATTCAAATTCGTAATTTCTCTTAGTAATCTGTCTATGACATTTATAGCATGACTGGATGCCATGGTGCATTCATCAATAATGAGAAGTTGGGCCTTTTTAATAGTTTTAGCAAATTCACTGTTTATATCGTGTCTAGAAATTGAAGTTTCATTTAATGGAATTGGTCATTTATATTGGGAATAAAAGGTTTTTCCACCAAGAAGTAAATTTGCAGCAATTCCTGTAGACGTTGTGGGTAAAACAGTACCACCATAACCTCTAATATAATGTATTAAAACTTTATTGTGGGGAGCCGCTACAGTGTTTTGGACAGGTTCAAGCCTTGGACTGATGAGAGGGCACAGTCCTCTCATTGCCACGAGCAAGTTCCAGCTTGGAGGGCAAGGCCCTCCCAGCACAATTATAGCCAACATCTCTAGTTGTAAGCTTGAACCTATGGTCCAAACACGTGGCGGCATGTGCCTGAGTGATGTAGGCTTGATAGAGTTCAGGTGCATGTAGTTGAGTAGGATTGAAACCCAGGAGAATGTTGTAAACATCTTGGTCATGCCCTTACTTTGCCTCATGGCATCTGCTATAAAATAAAGACAAGGCTGTGGGCATGGTCACTGTCTCTCAGAGAAGCAGCGTCCCACCAAGACCCAGATTTCATTCTCTTGTCTGTCTTTTCTAAGCCTTTCAGCCGCCCCCACTCAGGTTCACCCTTGGCTGTGCTGGTACGGCACACTTTATAAAGATATGCCTCCATGCTCTAAGAGCAGGTTCCTGCCTCAAACCCTGCCCTCACAGGAAACAGCTCCAGGAAACAGCTCGGGAGAAGGGTGCAGCCATTTCCAAGACAACCCCTGCAGGACTGACTTCCTTCCACTTGGTCGTGCTTCTGGCCATGATGTTACACCCAGGGTTTTAATTAGTATAGATTATTTACTATTATATTGTTACCAGAGGCCTGGTGCATGAAATTTGTGCACTCGGGGGAGGGGGGGTGCCCCAACCTGTCCTGTGCCCTCTCACAGTACAGGAGCCCCGCAATCGATCACCCCAAAGAGGTAGGCCCCACCCCTTTGGGGCTCCTTGATGGATTGTCCCAAAGAGGTGGACCAGAGTCAGGAGTCCCACCTCAGTGCAGGGCCACGAAACACCCAGGACTCTCTGCACGAAGCTGCGGGCCCCACCTCCATGTCACACCAAGCCACAAACCCACAGGCCTCGCCACATGGAGTCGAGGGCCCCGTCTTCGCTCTGTGTAAAGACAGGGGACCCCCAGGCCTCGCTGTGCAAAGCTGTGGGTCCCGCCTTGCTGCAGGACACCCAGTACTCGCCCCATGGAGCCGTGGGACCCGCCACCGCGCCGTGCACATAGCATCAAGTCCCCGCCCACCTGTGCACAGCCGCTGTACACGCAGTCTCCTGGTGATCCCTTGCTGCAGCATGAGGGCATCGCGGCATGAGGGCGTGACAACCACATACGTTTTTATTAGTATAGACTAGAGGCCCGGTGCACAAAAATTTGTGCACTCGAGGGGGGAGAGGGGGGTCCCTCAGCCCGGCCTGTGCCCTCTCGCAGTCTGGGACCCCTCGGGAGATAATGACCTGCTGGCTTAGGCCTGCTCCCGGGTGGCAGAGGGCAGGCCCAATCCCTAAGTACAGCCCCTGGTCAGGCTCAGAGCAGGGCCGATTGGGGAGTTGGGGCGCCACCCCCTGTCATGCACAGAGCAGGTCGGATCGGGAGGTTGCGATGCCACCCTCAGTCACGCTCAGGGTAAGGCCGATTGGGGGGTTTGGGCCCCCCCCTTTCACATTCAAGGCAGGGTCGATGGGGAGGTTGTGGCCCCGCCCCCTGTCACCCACAGAGCAGGGCCAATCAGGGGGGGGGGCGCTGCCCCCTGTCACTCAGAGAGCAGGACCCATCAGGGGGGTTGGGGCTCTACCCCATCACACACAGAGCAGGGCCCGTGGGGGGGGGGAGGGGTGTTGGGGCGCCGCCCTCTATCACCAACAGAACAGGGCTGATCAGGGGGTTGGGGCACTGCACACTGTCACACACAGAGCAGGGCCAATCAGGGGGTTGGGGCGCCGCACCCTGTCACACACAGAGCCGCAGGGCGATCAGGGGGTTGGGGTACCTTCCCCTGTCATGAACAGAGCAGGGCTGAACAGGGGGTTGGGGCACCTTGCCCTGTCATGAACAGAGCAGGGCAGATAGGGAGGTTGTGGCCCCGCCCCCTGTCACACACAGAGCCGCAGGACGATCAGGGGGTTTGGGCGCTGCCCCCTGTCACGCTGATCCTGGTGCCGGGAGGCTTCGCGGCTCCGCTGATCCCGGTGCTGGGAGGCATATTACCCTTTTACTATATAGGATAGAGGCCTGGTGCACGGGTGGGGGCCGGCTGGTTTGCCCTTGAAGGGTGTCCGGGATCAGGATGGGGGTCCCGCTTGGGTGCCTGGCCAGCCTGGGTGAGGGGCTGATTGCTGTTTGCAGCTGGTCACACCCCCTTCAGGGTGGGGGTCCCCACTGGGGTGCCTGGCCAGTCTGGGTGAGGGGCTGAGGGCTGTTTTCAGGCTGGAGGGTGACTGAAGCTCCCAACCGCTCCTTTTTATCTTTTTTTTTTTTAATTCTGGGCCAGCTTTAGCTCTGAGGCTTGGCTCCAGCTCTGAGGCCTCGGCTTCTGAAAGCAGGTATCTGGTTTGTTTGGGTTGTCTACGGCCATACCACCCTGAACGCGCCCGATCTCGTCTGGGTTCTATAATCGAAACACTGTTTCAACTCCAGCTCTGAGATCCCGGCTGGCTGAAAGCAGGTTTCTGGGGTTTTGTTTAGCTTCTATATTTGTAACAATGTTTCAAACTGCAAGCTCAGAGGCCGGCAGCAGCAGGCAGGGAACGTTGGCTTCCTACATCACTGAAGCAAGCAAGCCTCCTGTTCTCTTCAAGCTGCCTGGCTGCCGGCCGCCATCTTGGCTGGCAGTTAATTTGCATATCACCCTGATTAGCCAATGGGAAGGGTAGCGGAGGTATGGCTAATTACCATGTTTCTCTTTTATTAGGTAGGATTATAGGTTATTAAAATGTTATGCTACTTCATAGTTTTAATTCTTATTTTATCTATATTATTATCTCAATACTTACTCTCCACCATTTTTCTTTAAACTACATTGAGAGTTTTCAAAAATGGTCTTGCAGTAAATATTTCCTGCTTCAAAAATCAAATAGTATAAAGCAAAAATATATTACACATTCGCACTATACATATAATGGTAAGTGGTAAACAGGTCTATATAGTTGCAAAGTTTCTACATTTTTCCAGAGTAATATAATATTAATACTAATTTAACTGTGGAAAATTAATGATGTATATTATAATCTATAGAGCAATGATTACATATATATAAATCAAATTCTAAAAACATTTCTATAATCCAAAATAAGACAGCAAAGGTGGAGCAGATAAATGAAAAACAGAGGGGATAAACAGAAAACAAATTTTTAAAATGGTGACCTAAATCTACACACATCAATAATCACATTAAATGTAAATGGATTAATTTTTCTAATGAAAAAGCAGAAATTATCTGAATGTTTTTTTCACAATAGATTTTTTAAAAAGCAAGAACCAAATCTATGCTGTCCATATGAGATGTACCAGTATTTTAAATATTAAGCCATAGATACTTTAAAATTAAATGGGCAGTAAAAGATATACCATTGAAATTATAAGTACAAGGCTAAAATAGCTATCACAGCAGCTTTATTTATAATAGACAAAAATGATAAAGCCTATATTCTGTCAAAAGAGAAAAGAATAAGCAGAAAGGAAAACCAAGATGGTGGCATAGGTAAACACCGGAAATTGCTGCCTCGCACAACCACTTCAAAAATACAACTAAAAGACAAAATGGACATCATCCAGAACCACAGGAAGGCTGGCTGAGTAGAAATTCTACAACTAGAAGGAAAGAGAAAAGCACACTGAGACTCAGAGGAGGTGCGGAAGTAAAGTGCAGAGGTACGGAGGCGCACGTGGAAAGGGCTGGCAACATGAGGACACGGTTGTCTTTTTCGATCAGCAGGGAGACACAAGCTCCCGACAGCCCTGACTCCAGTTCCGGGCGAGTCTCTGGGGACCCAGACTCATAGGGGGAGAAACTGGACTGTCTGGCATCGGTCGAAACTCGGGGGCGGCTTTCTCTCAGAGGTGCTTGCAGCGATTACCAGGACACTGAGACACGGGGCCTCTTAGGGTAGGACTGAGGATCAGCCATAGCTGTTTGCTCCGCCCTGTTGATTCCCTGAGACCCTGCCCCACCCAAGCTGTGTGCGGAGGCTTTTGCATATGAAAGGACTGGCCCTTTGCAATCTGAAAATTACCTAACAAACTGCAGCTGGGTCAGAGAGACCCAGAACTTCCAAAAGAAGGCCCAAGGCTCCACAGCAGCTTGCATTGCTTCACTGCTGGCCTCATATGGGC
>NW_005871209.1:1259059-1266014 GCF_000147115.1 Myotis lucifugus | reverse complement strand
ATACTATTTGGAATTATACAGGAACTAACTATTGATACACCTAACAGTAAGGATACATCTCAAAAACATTATGCTGAGTCAAATTTTTACACAAAAAAGGACTTACTGTGTGATATCATTCTAGAACAAATAAAACTAACCTGTAATGGAAAATACCTGAACAGTAGACATTTCTAATTGACTGAGAAAAGGCATGAGTGAATTTTCTGAGGTGATGATAGTGTCCTATAGAATGAACAGGGAGATGGTTATACAGCTAGGTGTAATTGTCATAATTCAATGAAAGTGCACTAAAAAATGGTAGTTTTCATTGTATATAAATTTTATATCAAAAGAAAAATATAAACAAGCATTCAACACTTGTGAATATATACAGGTTAGGTGTTTAGGGAAAAGTGTACTGATATCTGCACCTTTGTTTAAAATACATCAAAAAAATCAATTGAAGAATATAAGAATATGGAAAGATATGAAACAAAGCAATATAGTAAAATGTTAATAGCTGCATCTAGACAGTAGTTATATGGTGATCACTATAAGATTCTTTCAATTTTTCCTTATGTTTAAAATTACAAATTAAAATATAAGTAGGAAAGAGGGAAGGGGTACACAGAGCTAAACTGTACCTGCTTTATATTTTAAAATAAAGAAACAAAATATTCTGAAGCAAATAGAGCAAATATAATTTAAAAGACCCTAGTATAGTATTCATGGGTATTAATTGTATTTTTTTCTTTTATATTTTCTTCATGCTTGAAATATTTCATAATTTAATTTTTATAATATATAAGTGGAATTAATGTAATGCAGAAGAGATTGAAGGACAAGAAACTGAGTCTCAGTATCTGGATTTTAGTCTCCATTCATTTATTACCTGTGAACCTGATATGAGTGACATAGTCTCTCTGAGCCTCAGTTTCCTCATTTGTAAAATAAGATAGTTGAACTGAGTAATGTATTAGAGATTCATTTTCATCTTTATAATTCTATAAATCTAAAATAAGCAAAAGTGTAATTTTAGGAATTGTCTCCTGATTAAATATCATACATGAGCCAAAATACTCAAAAGATTAATTATACAGTGGTCAGAGTGCTGGGGTCCAATCCCAGCGGGTCCAGGGGTCCCCAAAGGTGTGGACGGAGTCGGCGAAGAAGGAATGACACGAAGACAGCCTTCAGTTGATCAGCAGCCTAGTCAGGACCTCTAGCCAGGATCTCCAGCCAAAGTT
The DNA here is from genome assembly GCF_000147115.1 of Myotis lucifugus. Classification (NCBI taxonomy): domain Eukaryota; kingdom Metazoa; phylum Chordata; class Mammalia; order Chiroptera; family Vespertilionidae; genus Myotis; species Myotis lucifugus. The sequence continues at coordinate 1,264,785 of NW_005871209.1, read as the reverse complement.
CTGGTCGGAGTTCTGGTTAGGAACTGATCAGGATCTGATGTTTATTGTCTTGTTACATCCGTATTTATACCAGCCGATTTTAATCCTGTCAATTTCTATTACAAAGGTTAGGGCGTTTCTTATCTCCATTCCAGGGAGTAAAGATTATGTAGCTTAACTACCCGCCTGGCACTTAATTAAGGGGTTGTATCCCCTCCCTAACCTCAGGGAAAAATCCCCACCTGGGGAAACAACCTTTCTCAGAGAGGTGACCTTGGTTAAAACACATGGCACTAAGGAGAGCAAACATATTAAGAACAATCTACACTAATAAAAGAGAAACATGGTAATTAGCGTACGACCGCTACCCCTTTTCATTGGCTAATCAGTGAGTATATGCAAATTAACTGTCAGCCAAGATGGCGGCCGGCAGCCAGGCATCTGGAAGCAAACATGAGGCTTGCTTGCTGCGGACTCCAACGTTCCCCGCCTCACTTGCCGGCCTCTGAGCTACAACTCTAAGCAACTATGTACTATGTTGCAAATAAGAAGATAAACAAAACCCCAGAAACTGGCTTTCATTCAGCCGGGCTTTAGCAACATTGTATCGATGTTTTCAGCAGCGAGGCCTCAGAGCTAAAGTTGGCCCAGAATAAAAAAAAAAGAAAGAAAACAAGGAGCGGTTGGGAGCTTCAGTCACTCGCTTCAGGAAAACAGCCCTCAGCCCCTCACCCAGACTGGCCAGGGACCCCAATGGGGACCCCACCCTGATCCAGGACACCCTTCAGGGCAAATCAGCCAGCCCCTACCCATGCACCAGGCCTCTATCCTATACAGTAAAAGGGTAATATGCCTCCCAGCACCAGGATCAGTGGAGCAGCGAGGCTCCCGGCACCGGGATCAGTGTGACAGGGGGCAGCGCCCAAACCCCCTGATGAGCCCTGCTCTGTGCCTAATAGGGGGGAGCTCCCCAATCCCCTGATTGCCCTGCGGCTCTGTGTTTGACAGGGTGCAGCACACCAACCCCCTGATCGGCCCTGCTCTGTGCGTGACAGGGGGTGGTGCCGCAACCTCCCCATCGACCCTGCCTTGAGTGTGACAGGGGGCAGTGCCCCAACCCCCCAATCAGCCCTACCCTGAGCATGAGTGAGGGTGGCATCGCAACCTCCCAATCCGCCCTGCTCTGTGCATGACGGGGCGGCGCCCCAACTCCCCAGTCGGCCCTGCTCTGAGCCTGACCAGGGGCTGCACTTAGGAATTGGGCCTGCCCTCTGCCACCCGGGAGCAGGCCCAAGCCAGCAGGTCGTTATCTCCCAAGGGGTCCCAGACTGGGAGAGGGCACAGGCCGGGCTGGGGGACCCCTCTCCCCCCGCCCCCTGAGTGCACAAATTTTTGTGCACCGGGCCTCTAGTATGCTATATATGCCAGGTCCCTTGAAACATATGCTGTGCAGATGTTTCTTTCCTGCAGTGACTGTGTCAAGCAGCAAGGATGGACCGGCTTCCGGCAGTCAGAGAATAATTTTTTGCATAAGGTAATCATGACCTTTATGTTTTTACTCAACCTAAATTCAATAAAGTAATATATAAGTAGATGGGAAATCATATCATTGAAGAGCCCAAAGCCCAAAAATAAAGGGGAAAAAATTTAGTTTTTAAGACATTATTTCTATTTATTCTTCCAATAACTTGGGTTTTGAGAATTTCTTTCCATTTTAAGCCTTATTGTTTTCAACCTTATAATATGAGGACGAGAGTAAAGAATATTGCCAATTCTACAAATAAATGGAGGATATACCATGCTCATAAATTGGAAGGATTAATATTGTTAATATGTCCTCACTACCTAAAGTAACATACAGATTCACTGCAATCTCTATTAAAATACCAATGGCATTCTTCTCAGAACTAGAACAATTACTCCTAAATTTATATGGGAACACGGACTTGAATAGCCAAAGAAACCTAGAGAAAAAACAAAGTGGGAGTTATCATGCTCCCTAATTTCAAACTATACTACAAAAGCTACAATAATCAAATCAGTATAGTACTGGCATAGAAACATATATGTAGATCAATGGATTAGAATAGAGAGCTCAGAAATAAACCCTAACTTATATGGTCAATTAATCTACAACAAAGAAGAAAAGAATATATCATGTAGTAAAGACAGTCTCTTCAATAAGTGGTGTTGGGAAAACTGAGCATTAAGTGTAAAAAAAAAAATTAGACCACTTTCTTATAACATATATAAAATAAACTCCAATGGATTAAAGACTTAAACATGAGACCTGACATTATAAACTTCTAGAGCAGTGGTTCTCAACCTTGGCTACACATTATATCACCTGGGAATCTTTTTAAAATCCTGATTTCTGGGCCTCATCCTTCGGAAATTCTGTTTCTTTGTTATGGGGTGGGGCCACAACATTAGTAACAAAGAAACAGAATTTCTGGATGATGAGGCCCAGAAATCAGGATTTTAAAAAGATTCCCAGGTGATTCTAATGTGCAGCCAAGGTTGAGAACCACTGTTCTAGAGGAAAACATAGGCCATAAACTCTTTGACATTGCTCTTTTTGGATATGTCTCCTTGGAGAAGAAAAACAAAAGAAAAAAATAAACAAATGGGACTACATCAAACTAAAAGTTTTTGCACAGTACAGGATTTCCACTAACAAAAAAAAAAGGTAACCTATTGAATGGGATAAGATATTCACAAATGATACATCCAATAAGAGGTTAATATCTAAAATATATAAAGAATTCATACAACTTAATACTAAAAACAAAAAAACAATTAAAAATTGGGCAGAAGGCCTGAGACATACAGATGGCCAACAGACACATGAAAAGATGCTCAACATCACCAGTCATGGAGTAGCATGCTGCCAGGTACGTATCACAGTACCACCTCTTAGGTGCTGACATCAAACCCCAATAAACACACAGAAAGTGATAGTATACAAAAAGGTCATATTAACAAAGAAAAGACAAGAGCAAAAAGAAAAATTGATGTACTTAATATCAATACTTACCTGCTACTTGATAATTCCATATCCCTTTAAGAAACTTGCTCTACTGAGTTAAAACACTGATTTTGTTTAGCAACTGAGTTGACATTTAAAACTGTCTTTCTGGCCACAAAATGAAACTTCTATCATCTTAAAAAAGAAAAAGTAGAAGGGGAGTGAAAGGGCGAGGGCTAGGCCCTCCACCTTGCCTCAGGGTAAGGGCTACGCCCTCCACCTTGCCCCAGGGTAAGGGCTACGCCCTCCACCTTGCCCCAGGGTAAGGGCTACGCCCTCCACCTTGCCCCAGGGTAAGTGCTCCATCTTACCTTGGCCACGTGCTTGGCAAGGAGCTTCTTCCCGGAAGTCTAAGCCTCTGCTAGCCACACCCAGGAACAAGACACAAGACTTGTGCCTGGCCAATCGGCAGAGCACAGTCCTTTCTCCTCCCCTTCCTCCAACTCCCCTATATAACCCGTCTCCACACAGAGTTATCTCTCTCTGCTTCCTGTTGCTGCGTCGCAAGGTGGGGAGCCGAGCTAGCTCGAATAAAGACTCTTATGCTTGCATCGGACTGGCTGGCTCCCTGATGTGGTTTCTTGGGGATCCTGAAATCTGGGCATAACAGGGAGATATTTTTCCCCCTTGAAATTCCTACAGTCTTCAATTCTTATCCATGCAATATATATATACTACATCATCACAACTATAATTTTTTTTTATTTCTTAAAGTATTACAAAGAGTATTACACATGTCTCCTTCCCCCCCCCCCTTGACATTCCCCCGGCTTCCCCCACCCCCAGTGTTTTGTGTCCATTAGTTATTCTCATATGCATGCATATAGGTTCTTCGGTTGATCTCCTACCCCCCACCCCCCAACCCTCCCCAGGGTTCCCACTGTAGTTTGACAGTCTGCTCAATGCTGCTCTGCCTCTGTATCCATTTTTGTTCATCAGTCTATAATGGTCCTTATTATCCATAAATGAGTGAGTTCATGTGGTAAAACTATAATTTTTTAGGCAAAGAAAGGATGTCTAAAAAATACTGCTTCTTCTCAAAAAAAAAAAAAAAAAGGCAGCTTTTCCCTATTAGAGTGATGCTGTTCCCAAGCATTTCCTATGCTATGAACATCTTATTTTGAATAAAAAGTTACTAAATCCCATTTTGTAGGGCATATTTTCTTATCTGAAATATAAATCTTTCAAAGTTTCTAATATCAACTCCTTTCCCAAAAATTGAAATGTATGTCTATGGAGAAATTTATCTTTTTGGAAATACAGTGCTATATTGAGACTTTTGCTTTTTAATTAACATTGGAAGCAATTTCTTCTTTTACTTCTTTGTCTCCTTGCCACTTTATTAGTTCTTTTTCCTTTCTTTTTATTCCTCATTTGACTTTTTTCTTACCTATACTTAACTTATGTTTATCATTTCTCAGTAGGCTAATATGGTTAACACTTAAGTCTTCCTAGCAGGAATCCATTTTATTGCATGGGAAAAAAAAGCTGTTGCAATTAAGCTAAAGAGGAAACAAAGGATTTGAAGAAACAAATCTATTTTTCTGTCATTATGTGTCTGAAAGGAATCTGCCACCTAGATTAAAATCTATTTAGCTCTACAGTATAACTAATTATGTATGAGTTTAGACTATAATCCCTAATGTTCAAGGAAACCATATTATGCCATAGAGTAACCATCTTCATTTTAAGAATTGCAATAAGGTTAAGGTAGCTATAGAGTCCATGTGCCCATTGTACACAGTAGTTTTATATAAGCTAAGAAACTAAAGGCCATGAAGAATTAATTCAGACCAGCCCAGCATTTGACGTACAACATAGGTTGTCCTGTAATGCAGACTCTAATAACACTAGGCATTCCTGAACCCCTGGTAATAGAATTGTTTACCTTTTTACCAAGAAGTTTGGGAAAGCACCAACATCTGCATATGGTGTGCGTCCAGGTTGAGTTCAAGGAGTTCCTACTATGAGACATAAAGTTCTTACAAGGCTGTCTAAAATTTAAAATATATCTACACTAATAAAAGAGAAAAATGGTAATTGGCGTACGACCGCTACCCTTCCCATTGGCTAATCAGCGTATCCTTATGCAAATTAACTGTCAGCCAAGATGGTGGCCGGCAGCCAGGCAGCCGGAAGCGAACATGAGGCTTGCTTGCTCCTGTGACTGCAGACTCCAACGTTCCCCGCCTGACTTGCCGGCCTCTGAGCTGGCAGTTTGAAACTTTGTAACAAATATAGCCGGCCGGGATCTCAGAGCTGAAGTTATACATTGTTTCGATTATAGAACTGCAAACAAACCAGCAGCAGAAGCCTCAGAGCTAGAGCCAGAGCTAAAGCTGGCCCAGAAGAAAAAAAAAAAAAGAAAAAAAGGAGTGGTTGGGAGCTTCAGTCAGCCTGAAAGCAGCCCTCAGCCCCTCACCCAGACTGGCCAGGCACCCCAGTGGGGACCCCCACCCTGAAGGGTGTGTGACCAGCTGCAAACAGCCATCATCTCCTCATCCAGGCTGGCCAGGCACCCCAGTGGGGACCCCCACCCTGAAGGGTGTGTGACCAGCTGCAAACAGCCATCATCCCCTCATCCAGGCTGGCCAGGCACCCCAGTGGGGACCCCCACCCTGATCCAGGACACCCTTCAGGGCAAACCAGCCGGCCCCCAGGCCTCTATCCTATATAGTAAAAGGGTAATATGCCTCCCAGCACCGGGATCAGCGGAGCC
>NW_005871209.1:1256754-1258487 GCF_000147115.1 Myotis lucifugus | reverse complement strand
TATATAGGACCTATAGTGGATTCATATGTGCTAACTATGTCCATGACAATATCAAGCATGCTTTCCTTGTTGAGGAGCAGAAAATCGTTGAGTACTGAAGTCACAAGCATAATCAGAAAGCTAATTTTTTTAAAAAGTGAAGCTATTTTTGCATAATAAAAATAATCAAAACACTTTAAAAATGAAGAATTGATAGTGGGGGCTGTACCCAATAGATGTTAAGCAACAACAGGAGAAGTTTAGGTTTTGGCTTAATAGTCTACATGATGCCCTAGCTGATTTGGCTCAGTGGATAGAGCATTGGCCTGTAGACCAAAGGGTCACAGGTTTGATTCTGGTCAATGGCATGTACCTGGGTTGCAGGCTACTCCCTGGCCTGGGCCCTGCTTAGGGCTGGTGCAGGAGGCAACCAATTGATGTGTCTCTCTCACATTGGTATCTCTCTCTCTTTCCCTCTCTCTTCCATTCTCCCTGGAAATCAATGGAAAAACATCCTCGGGTGAGGATTAAAAAAACAACACCACAATATTCTACATGTTTATTTCTAACATCAAACAAATTGGATGCACTTTTATACCACTGTTTTTCAGCCCCATGAAAGACATAAGTTTAACAATAAACTTTAAATAGAACGTCCCAAGGGGAAAATTTTTGTTGTTTGTTTTTCAATGGACAGGCAGAGCCAAATTACTGGATCTCCCAAAATCAGTCTGTAAAAGTGTAAAAAAGAATGTTAACATGTTTGTGGCTTGTATTTCCTTGACAGGGAGGAAAAGTGGGTGGACATATTCCCTGTTTCTCATGCAGACTTTTTCTTATGGTTATTCTAAAGGTCATGAGATTTCTGAATTATTCATAAATGAGATGAAACTATTGCCTATCCCATATCCTCATTTCATAACAGCATATCTACTTTAAAGAAGTAAATTCTCATCCTCTAATATGGCTGTAGGAGATTCGTTCTGTTATCCCACACAGAGTTCTTCTGAACTTCTCTAAACTCAACTCAGGAGTGAAAGATAATTTCTGTATTCCATTACTTTGGAATTAAGAAAACAGGAGATTGTAGCAAAAAGGGGCGAGGGAAAATGTGCTTGTAGTGCCTCTGTATGTTAGTGAGGCAGAAAGGCTTCTGATCAAAACAGTCAGACTTGGAAACAGCTTTTCTGGGTGAAGTTGCCACAACCATTTCATGTTGGTTAAAAAAAAAGACTTATGCTAAAGAACAAGTGTCTTCCTCATAAGTTGTGTGGCCTGATTATAGTATTCTTTTTATTTTACTATCAAGCCAGAATCCACTCGGGTGTGGTTGTTGGTTTTTTCTGTCATTTTTATCTTTTGGGACATACAATGTTATATTGAGATTCATAATATTATATTCATAATCCTTTCACTAGATATCTTTCTTCTCCCTCCCTACTGTTTCACAAACAGTTCCAAAATAGGAACAAACAAATCATATGGAGCTAATTATAGATCTAAAAAACATACAAGGTTATTCTTAGAGACACACAGAATAAAAAAGATATCTCTTGAAATGTTGTACCTCCATGTTTTAAGGTCAAACTATCCTGAATACCACTAATGACAAGTTAAGAAGAACACAACAGGATCATTCACAGTCCAATTATACAATCAAGTGAAAACAGTAAACTATTTCTTTGATGTCATAAAATGCTGTTTCCAAATATATATATATATATATATATATATATATATATATATATATATAT
>NW_005871209.1:1200671-1256654 GCF_000147115.1 Myotis lucifugus | reverse complement strand
ACAATTTCTTTCCTGAAACATGCTGTTAACAGTGACTGATGATAGAAACTGTATTTACAAATTTTAAAGATACTGGTTAATATGGGTGTTATACTCTTAAAATAAAACTTAAACAAAAAACTAATAAGTGGATTAAAACAACTGTGGTACATTTACACAATGGAATACTACTCAACTGTAAAAAAAGAAAATCTTACCCTTTGTAATTACAGACTTTTTAATTTTGATGAGGGTAGGGGCTACATCTCTTACACATGACCATTGCATGGATGACCTGGAGAGTATTATGTTAAGTGAAATAAGCCAGTCAGAGAAAGATAAGTACCATATGACTTCACTCATATGTGGAATCTAATGAACAAAATGAACTAACAAGCAAAATTGAGACAGACTCATAGAAAGCAGGCTGATACCTGTAGGAATGGGAAAGATGGGATGGGGGTGGGAGGGATTGAACAAAAAAAAAGAGAAAAAAAAACTAATGGACAACTGTGTGGTGATTGCTGGGGGGGGGGGGTGGAGGAGGGTATGTGATGGAAGGAGACTTGATTTAGGATGGGGAACACACAATACAGTATACAGATAACATATTGTGGAATTTTGTATAATTTTGTTAACCAGTGTCACCCCAATAAATTCAAACAAAAAAGAGAATAGACTACACACATTGCAAAACATAAGAGACTCATAATGGGATAATTAAGCAGCCAAATAAAGACATAGTATTTCTTTCTCTGTTCTAACATATGGACAATTAGTTTATAGCTAAATATGAAGGACATTTTTTACTGTGTCGGCACAGTTCAAGTGATCCCTGAGGCATGTGACTTTACTCTCAACTAGCAATACAGAATAAAAACACTTTTCAGACTCTTTTATGGAAGTTCAATCTTGAACTCACCACTACTTGACACAAATTAAAAGCTGGGTTCACAGTCATTCCTTTTTGTACAGAACTGTCTGAATTGTATGGAATCTCAGCATTTCTTTCACCTTTGTGACATCCATCCCTGGATTAGGTTAGACCACTAGACCTAACCTGAACTTTCTCCTACTAACCAACTGCAGGACTTTTCAGTGCACACATATATCTAATTTGTCAATTGTCAGGGAAAGATTTGTAATTCTCATGAGGGTAGGGGCTACATCTCTTGCTTGCTACCGTTTTCCACCTGTGCCAGGTGATATCTAGGAGACACTCAACAGATGACTATTGAATGAATGAACAACCTAGACTTGCTTTACCAAGATGCTACATAACATATAACTAGTTTTCATGATATTATGGTATGTTCACCATAGGCAATAGTTAAAGAACATATTGCCCCAAATTACACCATATCCTCTCTATAAAGACCCAGAAGATAAATCTCCCCAAAGCCTGTGTAGCTGGAATAGTTGCACATCTTCTAAATAATCAGTTTATTCTCTTGAGCTGCACCTTGGAATTATTGGTTTCCATCTATGCGCTGGCTGTCAGAGAGCTGAGGACTACACATGCAGTCCATGACTAACCAGGACAGAGGACTTCCCAGTGGGCACTGGGTTCCATAGTTACACTCCAGCTACGCCCTTCCTCTCTGCCTTTTCCTTGGCTTCATTTCTCTCACTTAATTGTAAATTTATGTTATATATCTTTGTAAGCCACCTTAATTTATTTTTGAATCAAGGTGGGACATAAATAATTGATTTTCCCCTTCATATAGAAGTTAACTGCTGAAGAAGAGAATGGGCAAAGGAAGACAAAATGTAGACTTTGGCAATATATAGCTGATTTTAAGAGACCTTGGGGATACCTTGTGAAGAAAAGATGCTATTTCTATCCCACATTATATAGTTTTAGTTTTATGTACAGCACAGGCAATTGCACAATGTCAACCCTTTTATTATTTTACATCCATTATGTTAATGCTACAAAATATTTCAAAATAAAACACAAAGGAATGTAACTGGACCAGAAGAAGCTTAGCTTTTGCTTATGGTCAGAACATTAGGAACAAGGAAAATTGATGAAACTTTAAACATATATGGGGAACATTGGTACCAAGTAGACTAAATGACCTCTTCCTGTTGAATTATGTTTTGAAAGACAGGGTTCCTCTTCCTCCCCTTCCTCCTCTCTTTCACAAGGGAAATTGTCAATTTTTCATGAGATGTAGTTTCTCAGAAGATAGAGAAATAGACCAATGCTAGCTAGATAAAATAATCACAATTTTTCTAAGAACTAATACTTGAGTTGAAAATTTAGAAATGCAGTTGTACTGTATCATAATGTGATAAAATTATGATAACAGTCAATCTAAATATAGAATATTTCTGTTTTCTATTGCTATGCCTTCATCTACATACCAAGTACATTTAAGTAAAAGGAAAAAATAATGACAAAGCAACACACACATACACATAGCCATCTGCTCCCAAATAGCAAAAACATCTCTTCCACAAGAACCACGCCCATCTCTTCTCCAGGTTCAGGTAGAGAACTACTGTCAGTCTATTCTAGCACACGCTTTTAAATTCTGTACGTCTTTATAAATGCAGTTATCATTACCATTGTTGCCTTATCACTCTCCATGATTGCTCTCTTTCAGTCAAATACAAAGGAAGTCTGAATATAAATGTTTTGTCATAAAACTGCTATTCAAACAATAAAAAAGGGTTATAATAGTACTAAAAATAATTTACCTCTAAGGCTGCCACATAGACTGGTAGTGTGCAGGCTGCAGGGCACAAACTGCCTACAGCCATACCCTCACTGTCCTCTGAGCTCTCCCACTGCATCTGTACTCACATCTGCATGATTTTAAAGATGATTCAGATATCATCACATGGCTGGGATATCCAGAACCTTCTTAGCATGAGATTTTTTAAAAGATGCAAATTGTCTTTAGCAATATTATAATTATTTAAGAAACGTGGGATAAATTAGATTACTTTTAAGTTTCTTAGTTTTGGGGTAGAGGATAAATATGTAGTGCATATATAGTGCACCTTTTTACCATGTGCCATATCTGTGCATATACACACCCATATATACACACGTATCATATACAGAGATATACACATATCATATAACAAACATATGTCACATGTACACACCTATACCTATAATAAATACACATGTGCCATACTCACATATATCATGTTACATGTAATAATGTGTACATACACATATAGAGCACATATATCCTATATATCGTGCATACACATACACATTTAAAATCTTCACTCTGCAAATGTTTTTGTTGGTATAAGGACTGGCTGTGCACTGCCACCCAGGGGCTGTCTGCAACATTTTAACATTACTATTTTGCCAAGCGGTATTCAAAGTCATCACCAAATGCGTCCTGGACAGTGCTTCATGGTTAACATTCCCACTGCACTTTCCTGTAGCTTCAGTGTCATTTCCCATAGCATGAATGCATGGTGCAAAGAAAGGCGGAGAAAATGAAGAAAGAAAAGAATGCCAAACAAGCAAAGGACCACCTAGTAGGAAACAAACAAATTATACTGACAAGGCTGACAAGGAGTAAGAAAGAAGGAAAGAAGAGAAGGAGGAGGTTTATCAGAGCTTCATGGCTATTGCTCTGGGTAAATATCCCTCCTTGAAACAATAAAGACAAATAAAGTACAAAGAAAGGATAAAGCAAAAGATTACAGACTTGGCCGGTGTTTGATAAATGGCACTCTACTTCACTCTGCTTATTGTGTACTTCATACCTCACTCCTGAATATGGAAGAGAATTTTATTAAAGATTTAGCCACGGTGGTGGTGGTGACTGGCTCACAGTAATTTTCCTACAAAGTAGTTTAATCTATCACAGGGCAGACAGTGCACCTTCTTACCATGTATCATATCTGTCTATTGAGTAAGTGCTATCCAAATCCAATTTCTTTTCATTTTTGGAACCCGTGATGCATATTCAAGATACACTTTCGTTTTGTCTTTGTCCTAAATCGGGTGCTGGATGAGAAGCAGGGGAGTGGGGGTGGGGGCAGTGCTAATAAAAAGGAAATCTGCACTCTATGGTTTCTATATCATTCTGGTCATTTGTTTCTTTTTTTTGTATTTTACAAAACTAAATTGCATAATTTCAATGGCATATAATATTGGTCACATGTGGAGTCACCAAGACCTTCATATTTATGGATATGAATATGAAGTATTGCGCCAATGATTATGAAATGAACTTAGAAAATCATTACAGTCAAATTCCGGTTTTGAGCTTTGTGAAGCACATAGGGGTTGTTCCATCCAATAATGAGATGACTTGTGCAATAATAGGGAAACTATTGCGACCAAAATCATTCAGCAGTTCATTATGTGGTAAAATGTAAATGCAGAAGTGTCAGGAGCAAGGTACCTTCAGAGTGCTCTGGTATGGAATCACAGAAATTAGAAAAGCCCCATGAGGTCACTCACTTCATCTGCGCCTGGTACCAGAGTGCTCTCAGCAAAATATTTTCAAATATAGAGTCCATGCTCCCATCATGAGATTCTATTATTTCTCCTTTCATTGCATTACTTTATTTCACTATGATGAACTGTTTTCTAACCTGACAATTGTTTCCTTTAAATATTATTGGTATTTTTGTAACAAATAAGTAACTCTGCCCTCACCAAATTTTAACATATCCTTGCAGTTCTGTTGTACCCTATTTATAGACTCTCCTTAAAACTGATTTTACACATATTATTTTAATTATAAGGCTAATTAGCATATATTTTTGGCCAGCAAATTTACATTTAAAATCACAACTATTATTGTTTTACAGTTCTTGGAGGACCCGAAATCCCAAACACGGTCAATTTCCACCTAGCAGCAATTTAAAAGGTGCATCTCTTTAATTTTCACGCTGTTTCCACCCCCAGCAACTTAGACCCTACCTTATTTGGTCCCAAATATGAACATAGATTTCAGAAAATATTAAAAGTAATTCTTTTTCAGGAAGATTTTGAGCTCCCTCCAACCTGGTCCAAGTCCTTCAATTTAAAGATGAGAAAATAATTAACTTTTAGAAGGTAATTTGTTTGAATGGTCAAACAACAGATTAATGTATAATTAAAAGCAAATGAATATTAATATAAAAGACTTCATTTCAGATCCTGCCTTTGCAGTTAACTAGTCCTGTGACCTTGGTTGGATAAACCATTAACTTTCTGAGCCTCAGGTACTTGTCTGTACAATGGAAATAATAATGCTGAGCACATGAGTTTGTTATAGGAATCAAGATAAAGTATTTAAAACATAATTATCATGGTGCCTAACACACAATAAGTACTCAATAAATGATATCAATTAGTCACAGAACTGAGCCTGGAAATGACTGTTTGGTGGGATTTGTCTAGCCACATTGATTCATGCCACTTATCTCTCTTTCACCTGTCTATTATGAACCAGTGCTTAGGATAAAGACAAAATTAAGCCTCTATCTAAAGCCAGGAAGAAAGTTTTTACTAGTCTCCTAAAATATATTGATAATAAAACATTTGTGTAAACACTGTTTCACAAAAATTAATACTATTGTATAATCTTCATGTATGCTTCTGTTTTAAAATATCTTCACATTATGAAAATAGTACACCTAGTGAAGAAAATTTTCAGAGTACAAAAAGAGAAAAGAAAAACATTCATAATCGTACTATCCAGAAATAATTGCTTTTAATATCTTGGTGAAAAAATCTTTATATTATATATTTTTAAAAATTATTTTATATAAATTATGTTCATCATATATGTTATAGAGATACAGATTATATACTACTTTATATTCTACCTTTTTCCCCAAACATAAGTAGTGAGCATTTGTCCACACCATTGTATATTCTTAAAAATATAAATAAATATAAATTTTAAGTGGTAGGGATTTGTCAGTACTTTATTTTATTCCTCTTCTATTTTAAAATATTTATACTGTTCTCAGTAACTCTGCAAAAAGCATCCTTTATTTCTGTGAATTCTTTTTGAATTAAAATTTTGTCATTCATTAAACTAAAAATTCCTTGAAGCTACAGCTCTTGTCCAACTTCTGTTTGATTTTACTGCCAGCATAGTGTGTATATTCAATAAAAACTACTCTAAGAAATATGTTCCTATTGATTAATGTTCAACAAAAATATTTCCCCTTACAAACATTCTGAAACTCATTCACAGTGTGAGATTCATACTACTCTGATTTCTTTACATTGACATAATAAATTATATATGGAAAATTTAATAATTACATTAAATATGCCTTCCTCTGACAATTTCCTCTAGAAACTATAAAACTTCATAAAAACCAACAATCATGATAAATTCTTAAGTTTAACTGTTTTATTAGTCACTGTAGGGCCTAGATAATTAACATAAAGAAATGTGAAGGTTGCCCAGCCAGCATAGCTCAGTGGTTGAGCATTGACCTATAAATCAGGAGGTCACGATTTGACTCCTGGTCAGGACATGCTTAGGTTGTGAGTTCGATCCCTAGTGGGGGACGTGCAGGAGGTAGTCAATCAATAATTCTCTCTCATCACTGATGTTTCTGTATCTCTCTCTCCCTCTCCATTCCTCTCTGAAATCAATGAAAAAATATTTTTAAAAAAATATGAAGGTTGCCCACTAGAAAAACTGTCCTAATTTTAAAAGATTGCACAACTGCTCATATCTTTAGATGTCATCTCCTAAAAAACCAAAACACTAACATTGATTCATATTTCTGATAGTTGTTTCATCTTTTGAAAACATAATTATCTTATACCTTTACATGACTTGGAGATTTACATCTGTAATGGTAAAAGAAGAAAGCCAAAATTTAAACTAATTTTGGATCTGATATACACCACCCTCACTGGCCTTGAAAACTTTTTATCAGAAGATTAATTTGAGAGCAATTTTGAAATCAGGTTATTATAATAAACAAAGAAGAAAGCACCAAATTACATCATGCCAAAAAAAAAAGAACTATCAGAAAGTTGACCATTTTAAGAATGATTGTAATTGCCCTTGAGGGGGAGAAAATGGTAAAAAAAACAACAACAACAACAACAAAACACTTACCTTAATCAAAATAAATTATATATAAGGCTTTTCTTTAAAAAAATAAAAAGATTTTTAAGTGTCTGCTTACACATGTTAAACTAATGCTATGAAACAATTCCTCTACTCATTGCCTTCAAATTCCTTCTAGTCTATTCCAAATTAAAAATCATTCTATTGGCAAAAAAAGAGTTTTATTTTTAATACTTCTTTATATTCAAAGAAGAATATTTATAAGGCATAAGGCACCAGATATAATAGAAGATGTTAGTGCATTCTGGAAGCTATGAGTCCTTTATTCACTCTTTTAAGATGCATAACATGCATTCATTAAACACAGAAGCTTCTCACCAAAAGTGAAGGTTGAGACCTATTTAAGTGTAGTTACAGAAATGATTTAGACATTTATAAAATAAGTTTATTTTCACACTTCTAATAGAATCAGCTACCAGGGTCAGCAGTACACTTAAACAGTAAGGTCGGCAGCTTACTGCACCTACTACCCCACAGCGCCACCTGGCAGAGGGAAGAAGAGCTGTGTCACTGTGGCCTCCTGAGAATAGTCACTAATTGGTACAGTACAGTATTCCTCTTAAAGTCCCCAACTGAAGCTGACCTCATTTTCCTCATTAAAAATGGACACATTCACATACCAAGTTAGAAAATCTGGGGTTTTGCTCACTTGGTTTTTGTTACTTGTGCTTTTTAAGCAAGCATCTTAACACTACATTTCCAAAGGACATCTTCACTGCAGCAGATCACAGCTGATGATGATGAATGTATCTACATTTTTCAAAAATAATTTGACATCAGTTTTCATGGAGATTATCACAATAAGTTAATTTACAACAGTGACACAAAAAAAATCCAGTGTTCAGCTGAGTGTGGCTGTATGCCTCTTTGGAAAAGGAACAATAAAAAACAACAAAAAATAATTTCTCATATCCATATGCTTGAACTATTCCAATTTTTATTTATATGCCTATACCCATAGAAATATTTATATCTGTTCTATGGGTATGTATTTAAACACATGGTTTATGCATATTAACATGAATAAAATCTTATTAATTTTTTTTACCTTTCTCTTCACAATTTACTTGTAATGTGAATACATGTAAACAACTAGAGACATTCACAAAACAAACTCTTAAATAGTAACTATTTCCATAATCTGACCAAGAGTACTTTCACTTTTTTGACTGAAAAGAAAATTTTGGCATCAATTGTCCTTTAGGCCCAAATAATCTCATTTGTCACATTCCCATTTCTTCATAGCCACACACTCAAAAAAGGGTTTGGGGGTGGAGAAAGTAAGGAAATGGTCGTGGTTATCTTTAGATTTCCAGTACAACTGAAATTTCAAAAATAATACTGTCAATTCAATGACCAAATTACAAAGCTGGGCTCATGTTCATATTTAGCATGTTAGATGGCTCTGATTGAAGAAATTAGTAGCCTTCTCTGCATTACATTAGTTTTCCTGACAATAAAACAGAAATAATATTTGACATCTCTCTAACTTATAAGGCAATTCTCACTTAAAAAAGTATTTATATATATTCTTTCTGCTTTGTGCTTTCTAGTCTTTTCTCCTGTAGATTCTCAAAAACAAAAGTTTGCCTTAAACCAATCAAAAAATTCCCAGCTCCTGGGTATTTAAATGTTGACAAAAGTGTTTGCCCAGGAAAGATATTACAAGGTGGATATTACAAGGTTGAAGGGTATAGCACTTAAGATTATACATCCACACAGAGACCTGTTTTCGCCTTTTTCTTTAGATTCCTTATAACAGTGCATGAAATAGAAGGAAGGTATTATAGAAAGGACATACTTATTGGGAAATATCATAAATCACTTCTTGCTGATGCACTTCCCTTCTTCCCTCAAAGTCCAAGTATGGAGCAGCAGATCACCACACTGGAGATGAAAAGGGGCTAACAAAAAGGTGTTCTTTCTAGCCTACCATTATGAACATGCTTCCCCACATCGATGGACTCTCTCTCCAGATGATGTTAAGGATTAGCTCTTCAAGTCAAAAGTGGGAGGTACAGGGGAAGATGGCTTATATAAAAACCCTTAACCTCATTCTCACATTTCATCTGAGTGACTTGGTCACCAGACCTGAATCACAGCTTACAGAGGTGCCCTCAGGGACACTTACATGCCCTGGATACATTTGGAAGAACAAGCTTTGTAACTTCCTCTGCAGGTTGTCTGTAGATCATCACTGTTTAATATATTCATGAGGTATACTGGACCTCACACAAAGCATCAGGAGCTTCAAAGTGTCATGGCCAATCACTAACAGATCACACACCCATGAAGCCAGCCCTGTTCTCTTGTTTTACACAATTAAACTTCTCTGCTGTGACCCCATGTTGGTTTCTGTTCAACTAAACCTGGAAATGCAGAAGTTAACACCTACTGATAATTCTTGAGCAGCAGGGATGGAAGCTAGTAGAATGATAAATATCCCCCTCCTTCATCCTTGGGATTTATAATTCTAAGGTATGTTCTATGGGGCTCCTAAGGATGTGCACTGGAAGGATAGAGCCCTATTTACCAACGGTGAAACTCAGCTTAATGACATAACCCTAGATTGCCACTCCCTTCTTGCCTGTTCCCTCTTCTCAGCTGCTCACTCCTGTTTCTTAGGATTACTTCCCAAAATAAACTACCTGCACAAGAGCCCTGGACCCAGGATCTGCTTTAGGAGAAAAAACATGACTAAAGTGAAATAGAATACAAATGAGATGGGTGAGGGTAGATGAGAAAATAGGATAGGAGGCTGGTTTGAAAGCTATAGCAATAGGAACGGAGCAGGTGATATCAGAAATTACAAAGTAGGATCAAAGGAACTTGACAACTGATTGGCTATGAGAGGTGAGATATATTACTAAAAGTTTTCATATTTGAATAAATGGGCAGTGACACTTAGAAAATTCAGAAGAAGAAAAGTTGGAGTATGAAAACAATGATTCCACTACTGGGAATTTATCCATAGAAAACCAAAACACTAATTCAAAAGAATATATGGATCCCTATGTTTATTGCAGCATTATTTACAATGGCCAAGATTTGGAAGCAGTCCAAATGTCCATCAGTAGATGAGTTGATAACAAAGCTGTGGTGCATTTATATAGTGGAATACTATTCAGACATAAAAAAGGAGGAAATTTTACCTTTTGTGACTGCATGGATGAACCTGGAGAGCATTATGCTACGTGAAATAAGTCAGTCAGAGAAAGATAAGTATCATATGATTTTACTCATATGTGGAATCTAATGAACAAAATAGACCCATAAATACAGATCAGGCTGATAGCTGTAGCGGGGGAACAGTTGAGGGGCTGAGTTGGCTGGGTGGAGGGATTGAGCAAAAAGAAAGAGAGAAAGCCCTGACCGGTTTGGCTCAGTGGATAGAGCGTCAGCCTGCAGACGCAAGAGTCCCAGGTTCGATTCCAGTCAGGGGCATGTACCTTGGTTGTGGGCACATCCCCAGTAGGGAGTGTACAGGAGGCAGCTGGTCGATGTTTCTCTCTCATCGATGTTTCTATCTCTCTATCCTCTCCCTTCCTCTCTGTAAAAAATCAATAAAATATATTTTTTAAAAAAGAAAGAAAGAGAGAAAGTGGGAGAGGAGGGAGCTCATGGACACGGACAACAGTGTGGTGGTTGTCATTGGGGAGGGAGAGGAAAGTGGAGGAGGGTATCAGGGGTGTAAATGGTGATGGAAAGAGACTTAACTTGGGGTGATGAACACACAATACAGTATACAGATGATGTTCTGTGGAATTGTGTACCTGAAATCTGTATGATTTTGTTAACCAGTGTCGCCCCAATAAATTCCTTTAAAAGGAAAGAAAAGAAAAGTGAAATGAATTTGTGATTTTTCAGAGAAAATGTGTCAGCATCCGGTTAAACTTGAGTCTTAAGTCAGTAAACTAATCTAGTTAAAAGGCATAGTGATGACTATAACTAAAAATGCACAAATAAATATTTATTGAATATAGAAATAGAGTTGGAGAAAATTTTCCCCCAAAATTACTATAATGGCTTCCATTATTTATTTTTACTACTTAAACTCCTGCTGGCAACCTATTATGCTTTAAAATACTCCCATAAGAATTTTAACTACAATGGGAAGAAAAACAGGACAACTAATTGTTATATTAAATAATTTTAGTGTGGCCCTAACTGGTTTGGCTCAGTGGATAGAGCGTTGGCCTGTGGACTGAAGGGTCCCAGGTTCGATTCCAGTTAAGGACATGTACCTTGGTTGCGGGCACATCCCCAGTAGGGGGTGTGCAGGAGGCAGCTGATCGAGGTTTCTCTCTCATCGATGTTTCTATCTCTCTATCCCTCTCCCTTCCTCTCTGTAAAATATTCAATACATTTTTTAAAAAAATAAAATAATTTTAGTGTGAAATGTTTCCAAAATTAATATTTTAAAATCTCAAGGTTATTATATTCCTTTTGCCATAATCCTATCTCTTCAAATGACATAACCTATTTGAGAATTTAAATAAATTTAAACTTTTATTAGGAAACTAAAACATCATTATTACTAAATTCTGGGGATCTGCCAAAGCTGTGACCTTCCAAAGGTTTTCCATCTGACCCAAGATATTTGGCTAAGAATCATAGGGCAAATTTTTCTTTTAGTAACATTTACTGTAAAATTCATACAATCTTTCATTTCTACAGAAAATAGATAGCAAATTGGCTTTAAGGGGGTAGATCAAAATCAGCTATACCTAGAATCATCAAATTTTACTTTATTGATCTATCTAGGAATTAAAATATATCTGAATGTTTAATAATAAATTCCTTTGAATTTGTTATTCACATATCCAGTATCTTTAAAAGTCCATCTTTGGAACTGTATGCACTTTCAGTGTTACCAGGATCTTCTGAAGGTAGAGCTGTCCACATGAATTATAAAGAAATGAGACTGGCATGGAATATAAGATAACGTGCTCTTTCTGACAACCAATATTTGCCGCCTTTTAGAGGTGGTCAAAACTGAGACAAGACGCTTCAGTTGGAAAAATAAAAAAGACATCCCAGCCAAGGTTGGAATCATAGTAGGCCTGAAGCAGAACATGTACATGGGAAAACCTGCCCAAGGCCTCTGAATCATAAAATAAACTAGAACTTTGAGAAACCAGAAAGTTTTAAAAAGAGAGGCAGAAAGACCTCTTTAAGAAGATGCAGAAAGGGATAGATTGATAAATTGAACGTCAAATTTAAGATGTCAAAATGACAAAAGTTAACATACATAATGCCAAGAGATGTATGTGTGTACATGTTTATAAAATAAACAATGAATCCATCAGGGGGGCTGACAGTTGACGGGTCAACCAGTTGATATGACATGCACTGACCACCAGAGGGTAGACACTCCGACTGGTAGGTTAGCTTGCTGCTAGGGTCTGGCCGATCGGAACTGAGCAAGATGGGCTGGACACGCCCTGGAGTTCTCCCGCAGTCCCTCCCTGGCTGGCCAACCTCCCGCACCCCTCCCCAGCCCCGATTGTGCACCGGTGGGGTCCCTTGGCCTGGCCTGCACCCTCTCCCAATCTGGGATCTCTTGGGGGATGTCAAAGAGCTGGTTTCAGCCCGATCCCCCAGTCCAGGCCGAGGGACCCCACTGGTGCACGAATTCGTGCACCGGGCCTCTAGTTTATATATACTAGTAATATAGAATCCATTTACATATACAATGGATTTCTATAAGGAATAACTAAGTATTTAATTATTTCAAGGGAGGATCATAGGATTTAGAGTGTTTTTATTCAAAGGATCTTTAAATTCATTTTTACTATTTTAATGTTTCACAAGGAGAATTTATTCATATATTACACTAGCAATTAAAATGGTTTTAAAATCAAACAAAGAATCTCCAGAGGATTTAGTTGAGTGAAAAAAGCCAGCCAGTCCCAAAGGTCACATATTGTATAATTCCACTTACATAGCATTTCTGAAATGACAAAATTTTACAAATGGAGAACTGATAAGTGGTTGCAAGAAGTTAGAAATAGGAGAGAGGTTGGTGTCATTATAAAAGGGCAACACAGGAGATAGTTGTGGTGATGGAACTGTCCTGTTCAGAGTTTTTTCTGTGATGGTGGATACAAGAACCTACACATGCAATAGAACTAAACACACACACACACACACACACACACACACACACGAGTACAAATAACACAGGAGAAATCTGAATAAGATCAGAAGATTGTAGCAATGTCAATATCTTGGTTGTGATATTATACTATAGTTTGATAAAATGTTAACAGTGGGGGAAACTTGGTAAAGTGCTGAGGGACTCAGGTGAGTCATGGCAAGATTATATAAAACAAGAGAACTCTGATTCGTGACCTCTGGAGCCATCACCACAGCAAGCCAAACCTCTGCAGCAATTGGCCCAGGATTCTTCCAGCAACTGCCATTCCACCCTTCCAACTCAGGATCAACTAGAGAAAGTCAATCAACTATGTCCTCAAACCAAGCACCCAAGGTGCCCCACTCCTAGTTAGCCCACCTCCAGTTTCCTCATGTCAACAATCTCCAATCAGAATATACTTGCGGTCTTCCCTGTTTCTTACTATAAAGCTTCCCTAGTCACCTGTCTGCCTTGACTGTCTACTGAATGCTACTGCAAACTTGGAATAAATAGCCTCTGTTTGTTCCCGCTTGGGTGGTCTTTATTTATGTCCACAGTGTAGATGGGTCTCTACATGTTATTTCTTACAACTGCATGTGATCCTACAATTATATCAATAAAAATTTCAAGTAAAAATATGCCAGATATTAAAAAGTATTCTTCCAAGCACTGGTTCTTTAGCTTTTTCCTCTCCACACAGCCTCCCCGCCCCGCCCCCCCCACCCCCGCCGCCCCCTCGCTTCCATCTACTATAGAAGACTATCACGAAGGTGTAGCTCAGAATAGAGAAGGAAAAAAGAAAAAAAGAAGGAAATAAATATCCTAGAGTAGACATTTGAAAATGCTTTGAAATAGCCAAAGTACTAGACCATCTTCAATTATATATAGATATATCAATATATCCTAATTTTTCTATGCACTGGGTTGGCCTGGGGGGACAAAGGAAGCTCATAAAGCTCAAGGTCAAAACGATTTTTCAAACATTTAATTTACCATTTAGAATGTTGACGTTGTTTGCACATTATGTCAAAAGAAAGATTTCACAACAGCCCCTGAAAATGGATTCCTTGAGACATCAAGGACAAGCCTTTCTAAAGAACAATACACTAGTGTACACAGGTTCAAATCTAGCCACCATTTAGTGTAGCTGCAAATCTCCCACAAGGCAATAATGATGATCAGGCCACTGTGAATTATACTCAGCACACAAAGTTAAATACAGAAGCCAGGAAAAAATCCACACAGATTTCAAGCAGTGGTCACAGTATGCATATTACTAAATATTGCATGTGGTGTTTCTTTGTGATCTAAGTCTCTGCTACTAAAAATGTAGTCTGAGATAAGCAGTAGCAGCAAAACCTGGGAACTTATTAGAAATGCAGAAGCTCAGGCCCGCCACAAACCTACTGGTCCAGAATCCAACCCCCAGGTGACTCATCTACACTCTCAGCTAACTAAAACTCAGATAAAGAAAGTTTGGGTAAGCACATAAGAATTATTGTGCAGTATTCTAAAACTGATATATGGGCCTTTTAGATAATTTGCTTAGAGAACAATTGAAGGTTTAATTTCACATCATTTTCCTTGAAAAGCTAAAATCCTAAAAAATTATTTAAAATGGTTTAAAATTACTAATCAAGTTTCTATTTCAAATACTATATCATACAGACATGTAGCTATTGGAGATGAGATTGCTTAGCTAGTGCAATAATGTGACAGCTCAGAGGCCAAGAGACAGCATTGCAAATTTGCAAAAGACAAAATGCATTTCAGATCAGTCTTCTCAGCCACTTGTTACTTGGGAAAGAAGTAGTATTTGCAGAAACTTTAGCTTCAACATCCCCTTTATACATAAGTAGAGGCTCGGTGCACAGATTCATGCACCAGTGGGGTCCCTCAACCTGGCCTGCACCTCTCGCAATGCAGGACCCCTCGGGGGATGTCAGACTGATGGTTTCAGCCCAATCCCCACAAGCTAGGCCCAGGGAACCCAGCAGTGCACGAATCCATGCACCAGGCCTCTAGTATGCATAAAAGATCTTTGGTTAATCTCTTCCCGCCCTCCCTCTCCCCTCTTCCCTCCGAGATTCATCAGTCTGTTCCATGCTTCTATGGCTGTGTGTTGAGCATCTGCCCCCTGGTGGTCAGTGTGCATCATAGCTACCGGTTGAACAGTCGAACGGTTGCTTAGGCTTTTATATATATAGACTAGAGGCCCAGTGCACGAATTTGTGCACAGGTGGGGTCCCTGGAGTAGCCTGTGGGGATTGGGCCGAAACCCACAGTCCAATGGCACCTGCCGCTCCTGCCTGACACTCCTGCTCATCCCGACCCCATTGCACTTGCCATGGGCTTGCGCCCAGTTAGTCCTAATCGGGAGAGGCCCGCGCCGCCCACAGCGACGCTTGCCAGCCATGGGTCCTGTGTCTGGCACCCGTCCCGATGGGGGTTGTGGGGGGCTAGGACGTGATTGGCCCTCTGGGTAGGCTGTGGGACACCCTTGCCAGCCCGGGATCCGGATTCCTCCTGCTGACATCCGCGCTGGTTGTCAGGAGCCCACTGGCGGCCACTTTTATATCGTTTCTTCCTTGCAGAGTGTCTAGGGAGGGGAGGCAGCCTCAGTGCCTGAGGCCGACGTCCAGGAGGCTGGTGGCGCTGTCAGGATCATGCCAATGTCACCAGTCCATCAGTGCCTGGCTTGTTCTCCAGAGATTGGGCCTGCAGGACTACTGAGGTAGTGAGTGGCTGCCGATGGGCTGGTGGGCTACCAAGACGGGTTGGTCAGCTGAGTGGAGCTCCCGCTGTGGGAGCACGCTGCCCAGCAGGGGGCAGCTCCTGCATTGAACGTCTGCCCCCTGGTGGTCAGTGCATGTAATAGCAACCAGTTGACCAGTCGTTCTGGTCGTTCGGTCATAAAGGTCGCTTAGACTTTTATATATATAGATAGGATTGTCCCCATCATTTACAGATGAGTGTAAACTATCCACCAGTGTGACTTTTGGTAAATTATATAACTTTTTAAAGGTTCAATTTTTTTATCTGTATAAACTGCAATAATTCTAATGCCTATTTAGAAGAATTTTCAGGTAAATAAAAAGAGAATAGGAATTCTTAGCATAATGCTAAGTAAGCAAAGGTTCAAAAATCACCGGCTTCCTTTCTATCATAGTCATATTTATAGTTCATTATATTTCTGTCAAATACACCTGAAATTGATAAACTTTTAATTAGCAGGAAAGCATATCTCACCCAAGGATAGTTAACTTATACTGGTTAAAAAAAACACATAGTTTGAATTAAAGCAATTTGATGGGTACAAATGAGTCATGACTGGATGAGCTAATGTTAACATTAAGTTCTGTCTCTGGACATTTTACTGTTATTATTATTATTAAAAACAATAATAGCAAACATTTACATAATGCTTACTATGCAGCAGACATTTTCTAAATGTTTGTCAAATTATTTACCTAATCCTTACAATAATTCTATAAAGTACTCTTTTTTATCATCTTCATTTTCTACGTGAGGACATTGGAACACACAAAGTCTAAGAAACTTTTAAAAACCTTGCATGGCCAGTAAAAGGAAGAATCAGTACTTCAACCCAGGTATTATTGCTCCAAAGTCATATTTTTAACCACTAAGTTATCATATCTGGTATGGGCATTACATATGACCTACCTATCTAATAAACTGTTAATTGTAATATTTTATATTTATAAGGCAACTATTTTTTGTTTTTAACTAAAATTTGAGTTATACACATAAAATACAAAACTAAATATAATAGGTCAAAGACACACTTTAGTTAAAATAATGTCACTGACCTGCTTGTATTCAATTTATAAAATAAATCAATTTTCACAGATGTTACATTTCTCACAAAGCATGTAGTGTTCAAATTCACTTCAAAAATATACCACCAATTAAGAATCTTTCTTTATGATGGTGGTTAACCAAAAAAAAAAGTAATAAGATAAAATAAAATAATTATGCACAAATTTCTGAAGCAGATGAGAGAGGACAATCTACACTAACTAAAAAGAAAAACTGGTCTATTCCTTAAGACTAGAAGACAAAAAATGTTTTTTTCTTTAAAAATCCTTATCTGGCCAAATTAAAAGCAAAAATTTCTGCCCACACAACTTCATACAAAAAAGCAAGTTGCTCCATGTTTGAGGGCTGTGAAAATGATTTATATTAAAGGATACTTTTAATATTTATTTTAAGTAACCAAATGTAGTTTGGGGAAGATGCATTAGCCTATAACCTAGGCTAATTTTGGATGCTTAACTATGTCAACTCATGGGACTGATTAAAAAAAAAAAAGTGGAAGGAACCAAGATGGCAGCATAGGCAAACACGTGTACTCGCTGCCTCCCACAACCACATCAAAATTACAAATAAAATACAGAACAACCCTCATCCATAACTGCCATAAGCTGGCTGAATGGAAGCCCTACAATTAGAGAAGTAAAGAAGAAAGCACACTGAGACTGGTAGGAGGTACTAAGGCATGGTACGGGCTGTTCCAGCACCCACATGTGCCACTTTTTTTAATTGGGAGGGAGATTGCCTCTGTGGAGGCTGCATGGAGGAGCAAGGGGTCCTAGCCCCACACCAGATGCCCAGCTCAGGGTCCCAGAACTGGGAAAAGAAGTCCCTATGGGCAGTAAGAACTACAGGCTGTAAAAACCAGTGCAGATTGGGGCAGAGTGACACACAGGCTGCTGGAGACCCAGCTGTTCCTCTTAAAAGGTTGGCACCATGAACTGAACTTACAAGCTCCTGCTTCCTCTGAGCTCCAGCACCAGGGTGAGGCTCTGGGGATCCAGACACATGTGAGGAAAAACTGGACTGTCTAGCACTGGGGCAAAAACTTGGGGGTGGCTTTCTTCCAGACAGAGGTGCTTGCAGCAGTCATTGTTCCTGTGCTGGGACCTCCCTGGTTGCAGGGCCAACTGGCAGCCATTTCTGTTTGTTCCACCCTGGTCACTCCCTGAGACCCCACCCCACCCAATTTACAACCCCACCCAAGGTGTGAGCAGCAGCTTTTGCATATTTATGGCCTGTCCTTTCTCAGGCTAAAAACCTGTCAAACAAGCTGTAGCTGGGTCAGGGAGCCCCAAACCTATCAATAAAAGGCCCAAAACTCAACACCAGCACCAGCCTGCCTTGCTTCACAGCTGGGCCTCGTCTGGGCACTTCCAAACCCAATACAAAGAGTAAGAATATGCAGATCTCTCTGTAGCTCCTGCTAGGTGGCTCCAAGCAGTGTCTGACTTTGCACTTCCCTGGAGACCCAAGAGCCAGTGTACCCAGTGGTCAGTGTCAGACCATACCAGATTACAACTCTTCACATCCATAAGCAACGCACTCAAGGGGCAAACTCAGTGAGCACCAAAGCCCCACTGAAGCAAGTCCTGCTCCATAAGGGTGTCTCCTGCATAGCAGCTCTCCCATTGTAGTTGAAGCTGGTTCCCACAGCCAATTGGCCTGAAGATCAATCCTTCCCAGTGACACCAACAGCAATCAAGGCTCAACTACAACATATCTGTGCACACAGACCACAAAGGGGTGCACCTAGAGTGTCCACCTCAGGTGATTGGGGAGGCTGAGCCACTGGGCCCTACAGGACACCTACTATACAAGGCCACTCTATCAACTCAAGGAGACTTAGCAGCTCTACCCAATACATAGAAACAAACACAGGGAAGCAACCGAAATGCAGAGACAAAGAAACATGTTACAAATGAAAGAAATGGAAGAAAGCAAACTACTGGATATAGAGTTCAAAACCACAGTTATAAGGTTACTCAAGAATATTCTCAAAACCTCCAAAGGACTTAGTGACACTTTCAAGGATCTTAGTGAGAATGCCAAAAAATTGGAAAAGGACCAATGAGAAATTAAGCATACACTGACTGAAATAAAGAATAATATACAGGGATTCAATAGTAGACTAGAGGATCCTGAGAATCAAATCAATGATTTGAAATATGAGGAAGCAAAAAAACACCCAACCAGGAGAGCAAAAAGAAAAAAGAATCCAAAAATATGAAGATAATGTAAAGAAGCTCTGGGACAACTTCAAACACACCAATATCCGAATTATGGGGGTGCCAGAAGAAGAGAGAAAGCAAGATATTGAAAACTTATTTGAAGAAAAATGACAGAAAACTTCCCCTACCTGGTGAAAGAAACAGACTTACAAGTCCAGGAAGTGAGGAGAACCCCAAACAAGAGGACCCCAAAGAGGACCACACCAAGACACATCATAATTAAAATGCCAAGAGCAAAACACAAAGAGAGAATCTTAAAAGCAGCAAGAGAAAAACAGTTAGTTACCTACAAGGGAGTACCCATATGACTGTCAGCTGATTTCTCAACAGAAACTATGCAGGCCAGAAGGGAGTGGCAAGAAATATTCAAAGTGATGAATACTAAGAACCTACAACCAAGATTACTCTACCCAGCAAAGCTATCATTTAGAATTGAAGGTCAGATAAAGAGCTTCACAGATAAGGAAAAGCTAAAGGAGTTCATCACCACCAAACCAGTATTATATGAAATGCTGAAGGGTATTCTTTAAGAAGAGAAGAAGAAGAAGGTAAAGATAAAAAATCTGAACAATAAAGTGGCAAAAAATACATATCTATCAACAAGTGAATCTAAAAATCAAGTGAATAAAAAATCTGATGAACAGAATAAATGGTGAATAGAATAGAATCAGGGGCATAGAAAGGGAGTGGACTGACAATTCTCAGGAGGAAGTGGGTGTGGGGTGCAGGAAGAGATTGGAAAAAAATCTTACATCTATGGATAGGACAGTGGGGGGGGGTAAAGGCATGGGGTGGGGTGGGAACTGGGTGGAGGGGAGCCATGGGGGGAAAAGAGAGGAACAACTGTAATAATCTGAACAATAAAGATTTATTTTTTAAAAAAGAAAACAATTGCTTAAAGTACAAGGCTTGCATATTGAAAACTATAAAGTATGCAGAAAATCCAAAAAAGAATCAACAAAATAACTTCTTGAACTAATGTTATTACAGCAAGGTTGTAGGATACAAGATTAATATACAAAAGTCAATTGCTTTCCTAAACATAAGCAATGTACAAGTGGAATTTGAAATTAAAAATAATACTATTTACATTAATACCCCTAAAAAGAAATACTTAGAAATAAATCTAACAAAATATACACAAGATCTATATGAGGACAACTATAAAACTTTGTTTAAAGAAATCAAAGAAGAACAAATTAAAGAGATATTCCGTATTCATGGATAGGAAGTTCTTCTCAACTTGATGTATAGATTCAATACAATCCCAATCAAAATCCTAGCAACTTATATTGTGCATATCAACAAACTGACTCTCCAGTTGATATAGAGAGGCAAAAACTCAGAAAAACTAATACAATATTGAAAGAAAAGAACTAAGTTGTAGGACTAATAAAAGCTGTCTTCAAGACTTTCTATAAAGTTACAATCATCAAGAAATATAGGAATAGTGAAAGGACAGACAAATAGATCTGTACAACAAAACACAGTCCAGAAACTGACCCACATAAATACAGTCAACTGATCTTTGGTGAAGGAGCAAAGGCAATACGATGGAATAAAAATGTTTTTTTACCAAAGATAATAGAACATTTGAATATCCACTTGTAAAAAATATATAGATGTTACATTCTTCAAAAAACACAAAAATTAAACCAAAATAGATCATAGACTAAATGTAAAACACAAAACTATAAAATTCTTAAAAGGTAACACAGAGAAAATCTAGAGGACCTTGAATTTGGAAATGACTTTTTAGGCACAATACCAATGGAGTCCATGAAAGAAAGAATTGATAAGCTGGACTTTATTAAAAATTAAAATTTTCTGCTCTGTGAAAGACATTGTGAAGAAAATAAAAAGACAAGCCACAGATTGAGAGAAAATATTTTCAAAATACATATTTGATAAAACACTGTTATCCAAATATGCAAAGTGTTAGTAAAGATGTGAAGAAACTGAAACTCTCTTAGACAGTTAAACATAAAATTACCATACTACCCAGCAATTCCACTCCTAGGAGTCTAACCAAGAAAATAAAAACATATGTTCACATAAGTGCTTCAAGGCAAATATTCATAGCAACATTATCCATAGTAGCCAAAAACTAGAAACAATCAAAATGTCCATCAACTACTGAGTAGATAAGTAAAATGTGGCATATCCATATAGTGCAATACTATTATGTAATAAAAAATAAACTCTGGATACACACTACCACATGGATGAACCTCAACAACATTATGCTAAGTGAAAGAAGTCAGACACCAAAGACTATATATTGTAAGACTCAATATGGAATGTCAAAAGAAAAAGACAAATTTATAGAGCTAGAAAGCAGAGGGAATAGGAATGGACATTAGAGAAATTTAGAAATGATGGAAATATTCTAAAAGTGTTTTATAGTGATGATTGTACAACCCCAATAAATTTATTAAAAATCATTTAATTATACACTTACAAAGAGTGAATTTTATATGTAAATTATACCTTAATAAAGCAGCTTTAAAAAACTCAATGCCATGATGGAATCTAAAAGTTTGTATTTGAATTTCAATTCACCTGCATTTAATACAGTCTTTCCTCTGTAAAACATTTCCCAATATACTTAATAATTTTAAAAATAATTCTGTGCTCTAATGTACTATTATAGACAATTTTCATTCATATACATATAACATTTTAAAAGGATAAAGTAAAAAAAATTTGAGTAAGTTTTAATATTGCCTTCATAAATCAAAATAAATTATCTTGCACAACTACTTTGGATGAACTTTTTTATAACCTGTTAATCCACTCCATGTACCTGGAATGATGCCAGAATGTGCTTACAGAATTTTACATGGAAACCTCCTTAGGAATAGCTGAAGAAAAGAGTAAATTACTCCCAAGAAAAGCTGTTATTAGAATTCAGAATATCTCTATTTGGGGGTGTGGGGGGTCTTTGAAAAATAAGAGATAACATTTATTTAATAATTAAAGGCAACAATGTTATTGGTTTGATAATTTTTATTCTAAATTCTATCCTAAAATGTAACTTTGTTGTACATACAAAAGTCGTCTTGTTCTTTTCTTATCTCTAGATTCTATTATAAATATCATACTCTGCTCCATAGATCTTTTAATGAGCTTTAGATAAAAACAATAAAATGTTAAATCTTATCATTGTCATACATGCATAACAGGACACAAATTGAAAATAAAATGTATGGGTCAAACCACTTAGTCAGTTTCTCAATCACTATAGAACTTTTTCCAGCAATATACTAAATATTAAAAGAATCACACTTTTAGAATAAATGCATATTCTAAAGATACCTTACATCTTTAAATTTTCTATAACTTTCTTTTCTTTTTCCTATAACTAGTATAAAATCCTCTGTTCTCTTAAATAAAATCCCAATAGCGGTTAAACTACAGCAATGTAACTAACCCTACTAATCTTTCAAATCCTCCATTGAGATCTCTTTTCCCTCTCATTGATGAAAATTTGCTCCTTCAGGCTTGTACAATGATTTTTTCCCCCATTTTGTCATCTAGAGGCTACAAATCTTAAAACTGATCATCTTCCTATGGGTAACTCCTGAATGCTCATTTTACTAAAGTTCAAAGTCAAACAGGGCTAGAATTATCAAGTTTAAAGAAATTCTAACTAGATATTCTATCTGTATAAAATTAAATAGCAAACTATTTTTTATTACTAAAAACTGTGGGTTATATAAGAATTATTTTCCTTAATTTAAAGCCTATATAATAAAAAGGTAATATGCAAATTGACCCTAACAGCAGAACGACCAGAATGACCGCTGGACCAGTCATTGTGAGGCACAATGACCACCTCTCAGTCCCTTTCCCCAGCTGGCAGGCTTGGGTGGCAGGGGATGTGGGCAGTGCCTGGCCAAGGCCTCTGCCCCACAGGTTGCCCCACACACAGAGGGCAACCCGTGGCGGGGGCTGGGCCAGCGAACAGGCGGGAACAGCTGACCTCTTGGTCCCTTCCCCTGGCCGTCAGGCACACATCACCTGATGGCGAATGGGGAACCGGGGGTGGGTGGTGGCAGGGAGCAGGGCCGACTGCGGGTAGCCGGGGAAGATGGCTCTGATCACAGGCCAGGCCTAGGGACTGTCCTGCACATGAATTTCATGCGCCGGGCCTCTAGTGTAAATAATAAATTTAAGAAAGCTTTTTGAATCAAATATTTGGTAGAAACCCATGACAAACTCTAAGGTACAAAAGCTCATTATTCAATGACCTGTTTTTTTGGAGGATGGACTGAGGGACTGGTTCCTCTTTGCCTAGGTGCTGAGGAGCTGCTGAAAGTGAAGGAGTGGAGGGTAGTGGCTTGCTGCTGCACCAGAGGGGCTGCAGTGCCATAGCATACACTATCACAGGTCAGTACATACTACCCAAACAATCTACAGATTCAATGCAATCCCTATCAAAATTTCAATAGCATTTAAAAATTTTTTTTTGCAGAAATGGAGGAAAAAAGCATTTAAAATTTATATGGAATCTCAAAGGTCCTCAAAAAGCCAAAACAACTCTAAAAGGAAGAATAAAACTAAAGGCCTCTCATTTTCTCATTTGAAAACATATCACAAATCTACAGTAATCAAAACCATGTGGTATCAGCATAAAGACAGACACACAGAGCAATGGAACAGGATAGAAAGCCCAGAAAAACTCTCATATATGGTAAAATAATTTTCAAAAGGGGGGTGGTCAAGACTACAATGGGAAAAGGATAGTATCTTTAACAAATGATGCTGAGCATGCAAAAGAATGAAGATGGACCCTTAATTTATACCATATATGAAAATTAACTCAAAATGAATTAAAGACCTAAGTGTAAGACCTGAAACTATAAAACCCACAGAAGAAAACATAGGAGGAAAGCTTCATGCCATTGGAATGTGCAATGATTCCTTGGATAGAATACCAAAAGTATAGGTAACAAAAGCAAAAATAGACAAATGGGACTACATCAAACTTGAAAACTTCTGCATAGCAAAAGAAATAATCAACAGTGAAAAGGCAACCTACTGAACAAGAGAAAATACTTGCAAACCATATATCAGATAAGGGCTTAATATCCAGAATATATAAAGAACTCCTATAATTCAATAATAACAAAAAATATTTTAAAATGGAAATTGGACTTGAACAGACATTACTCCCAAGAAGATATATGAAAAAGATGCTCAGCATCACTATTATCAGAGAAATTCAAATCAAACCCACAATGAGCTCTAATCGGTTTGGCTCAGTAGATAGAGTGTCAGCCTCAGAACTGAAGGGTCCCAGGTTCGACTCTGGTCTAGGGCACATGCCCAGGTTGCAGGCTTGATCCCCAGGAGGGGTGTGCAGGAGGCAGCGGATCAATGGTTCTCTCTCATCATTGATGTTTCTATCTCTCTCCCTCTTCCTTCCTCTCTAAAAAAATAACAAACAAAAACCACAATGAGATATTACCTAACAGCCACGAGGATGCCCACACAAATAAGTATAAATATAAATATAAACATAAACATAAATATCAGAAAATAACAAGTGTTGACAAGGATATGGAAAAATTGGGCCTTTGCACACTGTTGGTAGGATTGTAAAATGATGCAGCTACTGTGGAAAACAGTATGGAGGTTTCTCAAAAAATATAAAATTAGAACTACCATATGATCCAACAATCCAACTTTTAGGTATATATCCAAAAGAACTAAAAACAGAATCATAATGAAACATTTACACATCCATGTTCATTGAAGTTTTTCAGTGGGCATAGAATTTCAGTCATGCAATATGAAAAAGGTCTAGAGATCTTTTTACAACATTGTAGATATAGTTAACAATACTGTAATGTACATTTAAAAATTGTTAAGATGTAAAT
The DNA here is from genome assembly GCF_000147115.1 of Myotis lucifugus. Taxonomy (NCBI): domain Eukaryota; kingdom Metazoa; phylum Chordata; class Mammalia; order Chiroptera; family Vespertilionidae; genus Myotis; species Myotis lucifugus. The sequence continues at coordinate 1,231,513 of NW_005871209.1, read as the reverse complement.
TGAGGAGAGGAGAGGAGAGGAGAGGAGAGGAGAGAGGAGAGGAGAGAAGAGAGATTATGACTGATTTTATTGCACGAGGAGACAAGGAAGGGGATACAATTCATTATGACTGATTTTATTTGCACTATGATAATGAAGTTCACCTAACACAATGAAATGACTAGAGTCTATTTACACTCAACATAAGTTTCAGATACCAGTTATAAAATAGTCTAAATCATCTTTTAAAATCATGAAGAAAGTATTTTAAAAATTATAAACAACAAAATGAATAACATAGTGTTGGATGATAACCCAAAATATAAAATCAATACACAAAAGCCCATACAGATATATAAAATATAAACTATGATTTTTAAGATCTAATTCAAACCCTATGTAATGAAGGAATATCCTTTAAAGTAACCCTAATAAGTGCTCATCATTTGAATATTTACAATGAATAGAAGAAGGTCACAACCCTACTAGACAACCTACTAGTTTTCATTATTTAAATCTCTGGATTAGTCTCCAGGATGGTAAGATGTTCAGCAAAGTCAAGCAGCAGAGCGCTATGCTACCACAGTGAACATTCAGAATCTATTCTAGTGAGTCCAGGGGCACTGGCAGCAACTACATTCGGATTCCAGGTACAGCAGTTTAGGAGCAGCACCACTAGTCCTACAGCACTACTAGGTCCAGGGTGAGTACTGTCAGGGGTGCAAGGTTCCATATCTGTATCCAATAGACCATTTGTTCTGCAGAGTAACTGAGATTTGTTTCTATCTGTGTAAACTGTAAGCCTGAATCTCTAGGTGTTGCTGTTTTTTTTTCATGGATTCCTCTTACTATCCTTTTAATTATTGGATAATATCCAATATTCTTTTAATAAACTCCTTTTCTGCTTTAAATTAGCCGGTGGTATTCTTTTGTCCACAACTAAAAATAGGATGAAAAGTGTTACTTAACATTTAAATAATAACTTTGATAAAAATAAAACTGTTTAAAGAAAAATGAAATAAGTCTTTGAAAAAATTACTAAATAGTATTAGACACCTGACCCTCTACAAGAAGTCAGTTTCTTAGTTTGAAAGAAGCAGACTGGTCCTTTAAGTTTTTATTTTCTCAGAACACTATACTTTCTTTAGCAAATTTCTCCTTTGGGACTAGGAAGCATCAGAGAAGCCCACTGCCAAGATGTATACTCCCTTTTTCTAATAACACTATGGTGGAAGTTGATTATTAGCCTAGCTGCTCAATGAGTAGAAAATGAGAATTGATGGCCTATTCAAATAGTTATGAATTTTAAATTGAGGGAAGAGCAAACATTTCTTCTAAGTACTCTTGGATTTTACAGAAATAATTAATGCTAGCTAAAATCTCTAAAATAATATAAAAATATTAATAATAAAACTTCACATACAAAAACATAGTAGAGTCCATTGGCCAAATAAAAAATAAAATCATCAAACCTCACTTCTCATTTTTTTCTAGCTCACTACATATGGTAAAAACATGAAATCACTAGGCTTGATAAAAGCAGGTTTGGCAGATTTTTTCTATTTACTGGGACTGTGAGCTATAAAATTGAATTTGGGGCTCTAGCTCCAAGAAAAAGTTATTAGTTCTCAGAATAACAGCATGTTAGTGGATCAGACATAGATAAAAGATTTCCATTATGACTGTTTTTAGCTATGATTTACAGTGGCCTACATTGTTTTATAATGACTTTCAATTTTGAAAATGTACATCCACTGTTAGTTTTATAGATGTAGTCACAATTGATTGTGGGCTTGAGAGATTAATCCTTCTAACTCAGTAACAAAGAAAAAAATTTAACATGCAATAAATAGGCATTCTAGATAAATTTACAAGCATGTCCTGTGTAGTAGAATTTTATGCAGAAAATACGTGTAAAAATTTTTAATAATTGCTTAAACACTCATTACCTTAAGTTAAAATGTGGAGGAAACTGGTGAATAAAACTTGCTTCATATAGTGTAATAGTACATGATTCTGAAATTATCTATTCACTTGTGCCCATGTGCAAAAGAAAATCTCTTATACTCAATACCTAATTAGCACTGAGAATGGAAGTACCATTAAATAACAAATTTGACAAAAGTAACCCAATTAGGACAGCAGCTCTTGATTTATTTTACCACTTTTCTTTCCTGGTTTATAAAAAGGCAGATTTGCCACTGATTTCAACTAAAATCCAACTTGAAACCCATACTGAAATTTCCCTAACTCCTTTCAACCCTTTCTCCTAAGTCCTACCCCTACTCACATTCCAACCCAAAACTGATCTTTATTCCAAATTAGACCTGGTTAAAACAAGTGGATACATCCACCCCATTTTAGCTTGGTCCTCTGCTTAGGTTCTTTCTCTTTAATTTCTGGACAGTTGGCCTAACTCCTACTTCATCCTTTGCTCTAGAATTGAATTCCACCAAAAACACTTCCCTTTTGTCTCAAGAAGCTAATATCTATCTAGCTCTACTCAACTCCCTTCACTGAGACAAAATCTATATGCAATACAGTCATTTAGAATCCTTTATCCTTGCTTAAGCATAATAATCAAGGGGATACAAACACAGTGATTAAAGTAAGTGAGCAAAATTAGATGGAACACAATATTTTATCATTATTATATAACAACAATGGTAAGCCATATTCATATAATCACCATAAAACTATAGAAAAGTAAAGCTAACTACATATTATTTACCAAGTCTGTGCCAGAGAGGTGAGTTGTATTATCTTTTTCTTTTATTTTAAGAAGAAAAGCAAAACAAGCACACACACAAATTTACATAAATAAATGAAAATTCACAGTCCAGACATAATTCTCCAAGAAATCACATTTGGTAAAGTATTGAGCTAGGATTTCCACCAAGGTCTTGTGTATGACCAGTCATTACACACCCTAAAATGTTTGATACCATCTGAAAATAATGATTTCTTTGTCTGATAATAGTAGGGCCTCTCTGGATATGTTCTAAAAGAATGAGCCACGGAGATTCATTATTATTGCTTGGGAAAGGTATTCTGTCCTTATTTTGCTAATGAGAAATCTGATTTACAGAGAGGTAAATAATTTGACCTAAATCACACAATTAATTCACGGCAAATCCAAATGAGAAACCCCAATTTTCTGGTGATTTAATTACATTAGAGAATGTTTAGACAAAGGAGACAGAAGGCATATGCTCAATTCATATATTTCATATGGTTTGAGAGTAAAGGGAAATACTATTAGTAATTAGGCCAGAGCAGCAAATGTAAACCATACTATCCCATGCAAACCAAGATTTCTGGTAACCCAATCTAACAAATAGTGAATATTTTTAAAAAGTGTTCGTTTCTTTCCCCTTTAAGAATCAGATGTGGTCTCATTCTTAGCTTGAATAGTAAGATTGGAGCACTGTTTATTTAAACTGATTCTGTTAAATTTTGTGATGTTAAAATTAATGTGTATTCATTGCTAATGAAATGTCATAATAAATTATTTCCACAGGTGACATGTTAACGTGTTTATCCTCCTATTTCTTCTTACATTGATAGGCCCAAATTATTTGCTTTAGGGAAAAAAAGGAAAAGCAAATAAATAAAATCCTCATATAATGAGGAGCTGAACTAATGACATCTAAGTTCACTACTAGTTTGATCTATGAATATCCATGTCCATGACTCTAAGGGTGTCTAACAGAAACCAAAAGCAAGAAACAAAAGTAGCTCACCACACTCCATGTAATCAATGCCACAGAAGACTAGAAATTCTAAATTATTGTGAAACCACTACACACACACACACACACACACACACACACACACACACACTTCTTTTGAGCTTGTAATACTTTTTTTCCAAAACTGTAACTACAATATACATAAACTCAGAGGAGAGAGAAATAAGGTTTAAGACATCAGTAACTTTGAGATACTAAAGAATTTTAAGAAAGAAAAAAAAGGAGAGCATTCTATGATTTAAAAAGAAGAAAATAAAAGAGACTCTCAAATTTCTTAGATATGTGTGAACAAAGGCTGAATATAGTGTGGAACTGACATTTTAAATTATTATTAGTATTAAACAGATTTTTATAAAAAGTAAGGTATTTAATAATTAATCTGGTATTTTCCATATGTAGTATGGCAAAGTTGGCCTCCTCGGGTGAATTATGATGACACAGACCTCTCAGTAAATGGAAATCAAATGAAAGATTAGTCATTAGAGCATTATGGTGCTAAAAATTGTTAATGACATACAGATAAAACCACTCATCACTATTTGCTATTTTTCATAAATTCCTTGGACTGTTCTAAGACTAAGCCAACACATTTAAAAAATTAGTACACAATCCATAGTCAAAAATTGTTTATAAAATAACCTACTGAACAAATTATTTTCATACATAGATGTTGTGATGAAAAAGTAACTTGGGATCAAAACCATATCTGCCTCTCAGTGACACAGGCACACTGGGCAAATTGCCTAATTTTTCTGTAAATCAATACATTTATTTATAAATGTATAGATATTAACCCACCCCTGACCTACTGTCTTCCAAAGATTATTGTGAAGGTTAAACATGACAAAGTATTTTATAAATGATGAAGCAACATATCAGCATAGCCATTATATTATTCTATGTACGGCTTAATGGTCAATTAAAATATTTGCAAGAAAACAAAAATTATCCATATAACTTGGGTTGTATGTGAATTCATCTAGCCCAGCTTCCTGCCATTAATTCAGAATTCTATAAATTTGCAGTGAAGAAAATATATAATTTACAAGAAAATATCTCTGGCCACTAATCAGTTATAAGGAAGTTGAAATTGTTAAAAAATTTAAAATCGAGAATGTGCAAGAAGTGTAAGACCAGGAAAGGGAAATGGGACGATGTAAGTAAATCAAGAATGTTTTGGTGATTTACCAAAACCTTGTTTGCCCAGCAAGGATTTTTTTTCTTCCCCCCGCCCCCCCCCCACCACCCCCATCCCCCAGCACATGCTCTCACCCCATTACTGTCTGTGTCCATTGGTTAAGCTTATATGCACACATACAAGTCCTTTGGTTGATCTCTTATGCCCTCTTTTTTTTTTAACCAACACTCAGAAAATTATTCACCCTTTAAAAAATTTTACTATACAATTCAATCTGCTTTCCAACCAGTAAAACTCAATGGTCTGACAGGTTTTTTTAAGTATAAAAGGCATTTACAACTGAACTGCATTGAAGTTCTTTCCCCTATTTCTTACACCACATCCAGCTAATTGCTCTTTAACATGCTAACAGAAGGATAAGCTGATACATAATAATTCAGGCATGCACCGATCCCATAATGCCAGGAACTCAGAAGCAGCATGAGAAAACATCAGATTTTTGGCATGTGGGCTAGATGTTTAAATCTGCATAGATTCGAGCCAATTAGACTTGTCAGACTCCAATCCAGTTGAGAGTGACCCCTGATGGTGGAAAGACATGTGGGACAAGCCACAGAAAAGCTTGCAAATGTCAGAGAGGCCAAAAGGTGCCCCCCTGGCCTCAAAACTATTAATTAGCAACCAGGAAAAGCACCACCAAAGAATCGCTGCCCCAGCACTCCTCCCCCAGAGGTGGCTGCTCCTCGGCCTCATTACCATGTGGATGGAAAACAACCCCTTTGCTGGGAGCTTTGGGCAACACTCTTATTGATTAAGTTCCCACAGTGTTAAATCATTCTGTAGCTTTCACTCCAATCTTCCCACCCCTGAATAATAAAACCTTCAAAGGATTTACTGGGATGGAGAGGGAAGTGGAGGCCCAAAGAGAGAAGGAGCACTGCAACATACTGTTTATATAGTGCCCATGGCATCAGCATAAATCAGAGCCCAGAAAGGGTTTACAAGGCAACATCCAAAATGAAGTTCATCTGAATTTTCTCTTGTACTTACTAAGGCATTACTTTATTTTTTTTTTTAAAAAAAAGCCTACAATACTGGTTATTTCAATGTTGCCTATGCAAAATAAAACCATGATACTAAATTATATTTCTACAGGTCTTCAGTGATCTTGTTTGGTTTGAAGATCACAAATGTCTGATAGATGAGGCTTGTTTCAGTGTGCATAAGAAATATTCCAAGGAGATAGAGATGAAAGTAAAACCCAGAGCCATAACTTGAACCTCATGAGAAAAATATGTGCACAAACCTCCACTCCAAATAAGTTATACTTATTCTTTTTTTAGTTATATGTTTCTATTTAAAAAGATGAAACTGAAATAAAAGCAAAATTGTTACTGTGCTGTAATAGATTCATTAACATATTGTATAGTGGTGAATGTCAGTTTTCTCATCTGTAAAATAGAGATTATAACTATCTTGCAAAATAAATGTGGGAATTAAATAAGAACACCTTATGAAATCCTTAATATATGCCTAACATACAGTAGTGTTAAAAAATATATAGTTGCTATTGTCATTATCATTAGTATCATAAAGCAAATAACTAGTCACTTGCTTGTTGTATTAAAAAAAAAGATGCTTCATCTGTTGAGTCTGCTTGAAGCAATACATCTACACTCCAAGTCATTTCCAATTTCCCACAGAGAAATAATAAAAGAAAACAGTAAATGGACATATAGGATCTATACTTATTTGTCATCTCTCAGCTAGCATCCCCTGACAAACTGCCTGACTCTGACTTAGTGAGATCACAGTTTCTGCCAAAACAGAGTGACATACTCAAGGGAAACAGCAGATCTCAATTAGACAGACAGGATATCTAAGTTGGATGAACTTGCCTGTGAGTTCAGCATGATGTCCACATTCTGAGCTAGGAACGAGTAAATTAGTTGGTCAGCTTTTAAGTAGAAAAAAGTATTAATTTCACTTGATTATTTCATTGTGGATAATAGTATACCACTACCAAGACATGTGGTAATTAGAATGTCTGAATCAGTGGAGAAACACAATGATAATTTATGGATTTTGTATAAAGTTAAAGTCTACATAAGTGAGGTCCTTTTTGAAAACTTTTGACTCATCTTCTATCTGCTCTATATCACCTGTGAAAAGCTGTGTGGCTGAAAACTCAAGGGAAAAGGGAAGGAAACAATTTAAACTTATTAGGTTTAGAAATAAATAACAGGGATAGAAAACAGGATTTAAGATTTGAAAGTGGAAATACAGTACACAGTTCTCAAAAGAAGATGTTCATTGTAATAGCAATATAAGATCAAAATGAAACCATTGGAAAAAAATAGAGCAGTAAAGGAGAGGCCTCTCTAGAAAAGTGGATGTGGTTAAAGAAGACAACAAATTATAGAAATAAGAACTTTGAAAACAAAGGTAAAATCAAATATTAACTGTCCTATGGACACCCAATCGATACTCTATTCCTTGTTTTGAACTCGTTATGACTTCATAGAATGTTAGGTAAGGGACAGCAATATCACCACCAAAAAATGAAACAAAAATGTTCAATAAGTTAAATTGCAAGAATTTTATATTTTCAAGAAAAAGGATCATGTGGACTGACTCAGTTTAAGTCAATTTATCATTTCCCTGCCAAATAAATTAAGATGCTAAAATTATTTTTCAAATGGGCATTTGTTAATATTGTGCTAATTTTTTTATGTTTAAGTTCAAACTCTCACTATAAAATCACTCTAGAAATGTTAACTAATGACAACAGGTAACTAGATAAAATTCACAGCTAAAGCACAAAAATATATTTTGCTATTATATTTCCAAATTATACACAAGCAAAACTATTTTGGCTCTCAGTCTACATTTTGGCAGAGACTTTACTCTTCAAGTTTCTACTTTCCCAACCAATTCCACTGTTTTCATAAAACAAAAGCATAAAAAGGTTTCACCTCTAAACACAGTGGGATTGATTATACAAGAAGCTGCATGTGGAAGAAAAATGCCAAAATATATTCTAGGCTTCACTACACACCTCCTGCAATATTGAATACCTTCAAGTAGTAGGTCTACAGTCTCAGCTGCACATATGGAGATAACAGGGATGATTTTCATTGGGCAAAAGAATGCTCCCTGCTCCTCCCTCTGACCCGACCAATAGCCTCATTAATGCCAACAAGTCACAGTGGGAACAATTTGAAGACAAAACCCACCTTACAGACACCAATCCCTGAACTCAGCAGAGAAGAGCTGAGCTCTCTGATTTTATCTTTGCTATTTTTTTCTTAATAATAATTTTGAAGTATGAAAATTCATGACAAAGCAGTTGATGTAAGAGGAAAGAAAACATTACAGGTGCAAAGCTCTTTGATGGCTATTTATTAAAAACTAAATAACATTTTATTTAAGCCTATGAGGTTAATGTGATAATTATATGGGCAATAAAATACAAAAAGGAGATAAGAAAACCAGGCAAAATCAGCACCTCATTAACGCACTCTACCCCAAGGATGTGAATTTGCCACATGGATCTGCATTACATAGTGTCCAAAGTCCCCAGACATCAGTCTTGGAAAACACAGACACACACTCCCTGGTGTCAGAGCATATAACCATTGCAGATTTAGCCAAAGAGATGGTGTGAGCCCAGGCCCAGAAAAGAATGTAAGAATCAACATTTTGTATATTAAATTGTTTAATTTCAACTGACACTTCCCTACACAAACACACACACCAAGAAAAAGTATTCTAAACAACATTCTGGAAGACTTTTTCCCTTAAAACTGAGGCCTGGGCTCTTTCCTTAGAATCCTGTTCTACATCATCAGACTGAAACTCTTGCTGGGAGGGATGAAGATAATGACAACTCCAACTGAGAGGCCATTCACACCACTCATAATTATAGAAAAGGATGGAAGTGGTTAGAGAATGGGTGGGGCACTGGGGGGTAAAGGAGAAAACCATTCAAGCACGAAAGCCATTCCTTGCCAAGCTGAATACTGGGTCTTAACAAAAGTTCAAACACCTATATTTATGTATCACTTTAGTAAGAGCTGATTTATCAACTGATTTCATTAATTTAAAAGAGCTAATTTCAAGTCAGTATTTAACTAAGGTTTTAAAACTAATCACTGTCGTTTTTCTTTAAAAATCAAATTCCCTATAATAATTTCACAGTACAATAGAATGGTGTATTATAACAAAGCATGGTTATACTTGTCTCTTATGATGAAAGAACTACTCTAACTAAAAAAACCTTGTATTCTTACTACTTCACCAAGAAACCATCAGTATATTTTTGCTCCTTCAAGTAAACATTTTGGGACTAGCAGAATCAAAATTATAAGCTAACTGGAGTTCCTCCTAGTAAATCCTGTCCCCATCAAAACAAATGCCCAGCGATTTAAACTAGAGGTGAACTACCCCTTTGAGTACCTAAACTTTGCTATGTGTATACTAACACTGTATTCAACAATCACATTTTTATGTTACACATTTTGTTTATCAAAAGTGCTAAAATTTAGCTAGCATAATTCAGCATTATGACAAAATTACTATTATAAAATTCATATGGTAAATAAGCAAAACTATTCCTTGTAAAGGAAAATGAAAACCAGAGAAAGGATTGATGCAAATCTCTTTTTATATAAACTAGTGAAACTAAAGCAGTTCACAGCGTAATGTTAGTAACTGCTAAGAGCTAGTCAGAACTCATTTGTCAAGTAACAAAAACAAGAGGGCTGAAAGTCTGTGTCAGCTGCCCTCATACGTTGCTACTATATATTACAGAAGTATCCAGGGTTTCATTTTTGCAACATTTCGGCAAGCATAGGTGTCCGTCTCTAATCTCCATTGCAACTCATTGGGAAAGGTTTGTGTAGCAGTGATGGAATGCTGGTCCCACACAGAAAACCATTATTTTTACTCTAGTTAATGAAAACTAAGTGTTTTTCTTATTTTATTTTATTCTGTTATTTCTTTCACTGTCACTAATGGTCTTATGATAATAACCATAGTATATAATCTGACACAAGTGCTCTTAAAGAAATTTCTAGAAAAGGACTGCAGCCTCCGTGGGAGGTAACTGTCAGAATTATCTTAAAACACTACCTGTCTTCAGCTACAATAGAAAAGGCCTTTAATCAAAATAATCCTTTTTCAAAAGAGCAACTTTTTTCCCTCTGCAATTCACTCATCTTAAAAGAGCACTATAGCTTTTGTGCATAACAATTCATTCTTCAAGACAAGTACAAAATTTGTCACTGACATTTAGCACCAGCCGTAGGCAATGGATAAAATGAACTAGTTAGCAATTTAACCTGTAAAAAAACAGAGTGGGTTGAACAATTTTCTGCCATCAAAGCAAATGGCTAACATTTAGCAGGATTTTATTTTTATTTTTCAGCCCGTCCCATCTTCTAGAAGAAAGAAGTCAGGCTAACATTTTTTCAGGGTCCTAAATCTTCCTCTCAGCCTATTCCTTTAATGGTTTCAAGTAAATGACTATCCAGAGGATAATTAGGCACTGTGCTGTCGCATTGTGTCAGGTCACAGCTGGATTTAGTCAGCATTAACCTTTGGGGAGAATTGGAATATCAGTATCATTTAAAATTAAAGACGTGTAAGCAGGCATTTCTGGAGATGTTAGAAAAGTAATTGTCTGTAAATTGTTTGACCTTGAGATTTAATTGCATGCACAACACACATTCTAGCAAGAACCCTGGACTGTCTTCCTTCTTTACCTCCAAACCTTACTCCACAAGGCCCATTAGGATACCTGTGGCTTTTTCAGTAAAATATGAAAGGTTTTGGCCTTCAGTTTAAAACGAAAGCTTTGAAGCATTGCTTGACATATTATAACTTTAAAGCAAAGCTGCTTATCAATCAGAATACCAATTTCACTATATATTTTTAAATGCACACATACCATAGTTATGTTTGAAGGCTAAGTTTATTTAAATTTCATCCCCCTTCTTTTCTGCTAACAAGTTTGCATATTTTGCCTTACTCCCTTTTACCCTAATGAGACAGCTTATGCTTTCAAAGTCCCTCAAGCTAGGCAAATCTCTCCAATGCTTCTACTGTTAATAATGAAACTTTGTAATTATACAAATCCAAGGTGGCCAATCAGCTTTCCAGGCTGAGCCTTCGGGTACCTCATAAATTATTCATGTGACACTTGGGCCTGTGAACTCACTTGCTTATATTAGAAGCCTAATTAATATTTAATCACACGTGCAGAGGGCACTTGAAGCTGCACTGTCCCCCAAAGAAGAAGAGTAAATATAAATGTGCACATGCCTCGATGTAAATCTCACTCAGTATCTAAAGGAAGTGTTTGTGGGCATGTGGACGTGACCATGAAACATACTAGGTGACTTCCGGTTAGTGTGGCTCCTTGAGCCTACTACACACCAGGCACTGTGCAGGACCCTGAGAAAAGGCAGTTGAAATCCTGATCCCTCAGGAAAACCGAGGAATCCTTTCTGATTTGAAACCAGGGGGTTTCCAAAGCCTTTGACAGGTAAATATTGCCTTTTCAAATTCCAAACAGGTGGGTGGGATGAACATGGTTATCTAGAAGTCTAGAAAGGAATGACACATCTCCACATTATCAAAAGACATTCGGTCTTGGATAGTGTTCATTTTGTTTCTTAAGAGGGAGCAGTACTGTAAAGTAATATGCAGCATATCTCGGTTACCTTCTCTGTGATTTCATTATTTTTCTTCCCAGGGGAACGGGATAGAAAAGTGAGCCAAATATTATCTGGCTTGATAGGCTTAAAGACAACTGCTATTTGGTGGAGGTATCCTATGCTGTACTAAGAAAAATAAAATACATTCTTTCAAAGGGTGACAAGAGAAAAAGAGAGACCATAGCTAGTCACTGAGAAAGAAGCCTGAACTGGGTCCATGGGCATGGCTCTAGGACAGACCCAGCACTGCCACGCTGTGGGCATCTATAACCCAGGTTACAGAGCTTTGAAAGGGAAGCCAGTGCTTTGTTTTGAAAGATCTCTTCTGTCTTTGATGACATTTACATTCTGTCAGATATGACACTATTGCTTTCCCTGGACCTTCTATGCCACAATCATGACTGCAGGCAACCCCACATTGAGAGTATCAATGAGGAATACTTCATAGTTCTTTGGGCAATTATATTGCAGTAGCATCTCATGAGGTGATTGTGTGGGGACGTTTTAGTAGGTTAGCAGGTAAGTCAAATGATGTGATGACGGGCCTTTCACCAAAATGTAAAAATGGTGAAAAGTGACAGGGCCATCATTTAGAGAGATAACTAACAAAATTCTTCATGTTAACCCTAGAAAATGATACCACTGTTCACCCTGTTATCTTCTTTTACAATATAAATTAGGATGTGCCCAAATGTGGTCTTGATAACTCAGTTAGCATAGTTAGTAGAAATAATGGTTCGATGTATCTGAGGATTCACACTAAGTTTGCTTCTTCCTGATCAACAGGAAACACTCTTACAAATTTGAGGAACATCTATGATTAAATCTTGTTGCCTTCTTCAATAGTCAATAGTCACAAGATGACAATCAGGAGAAATTATGACAGAAGTTCCATGTGGATTAGGTCAAATATAGGGCTATGAGGTGCTAGAACTAAGGATGAGGTTTTTCTGGGGGTAAAAAGGGAGAGGAATGAAAAGACCCAGACCTGCTTTTGGCAAAATCTTGAGAAATGGCAAGGATACCGAACTAAGCAATCCTAGGTGGGTCACCAACTCTGGACTAGGAACTTATTGAAAGTCTAATTTACACAGTAGAGATGAGAGCTTAGAGTGTTGAAATGCTTTCTGCCGCAGTGAGGACTTGCCTCTGAAAGGGGGAGATCTGAGCTTCCAGGTATGGGCAGAGGTGGGAGGAGTGAGGAAAACAGTGGACTCCACTTTGAAAAGCTACAAATGGCAGGGAGAACAGAGAATAATAATTGAAGGGTGGACTGTAAAGAAATATTCCAATCAATTTAACAATTCTCAAGTAATTATTTTTACAACATAGACACCCACAATTAGACTTTCCCCTAACACATCCCTGTGGAGAAACTATATTTAACAAATGAGTGAAATGATCCAAATTGCCACTGTATGGCAGTTGGGTATCAGGTGCTTACACACTTGATGGGCACAGAGCCTAAAATTCAGTCAAAATTAAATTTTACTTCCACGTATTATCATTGACTCCCCCACAACAATCCTTATGACATCTAACAGGCTATTTCCTTTTTTTTTTATGAACCCTGAATCAGCATTTGTCAAAGATTGGTCCAGGGACAACATGCATCAGAATCACCTGAGGCTAGCAGCCTAAAGCTTATGTAATTGAGTGAGCTCCTTTTGGGGAAAAGAATGCAAAATTGTGAATCAAAGTTAGATACAAATGTGAATATTTAGCACAAGAAAAGAAATCACAACAAATTGCCCGGAGCCTTCTGAGGGCACTTTAGGAAATTTACCAACAGTGCTTGTTCAGAAATGGTTTCTGGTGGAAACCTGGCTCCCTTCTCTCCACCCAGAATACTCTATAACTCCCTGTGACTTACAAAATTCACAGAGCCACTGAATTGAAGGTCCCTGCCACTTAAGCCCTGTGGGCTTCACAGTAAATGTGTCTCTGCTTGTTGAAGACAGAGCTGCTCAGACCTTACCTAAGTCACTGAATCTAACCTTGTGCCTGTGGACACAGGAATTCCCTCATCCACACATGCAACTCTGAGAACCCCTGTCCTGGGCAATAATGAAGTACCTGAGATCAAGAATCATCTTATTCACCTATCTTGTTCTCTTTGCATGTACAAGTTCCCTTTCCATATTTCTAGTTCAGAGCAAGTGCTCAATAAATATGTTGAATTACAAAGTTAATTGTTGATGTGTTTTATCATTCTATAACAGAGATTTTCAACCAGTGTGCCACAAGAATATTTAAAACATACAATACCTGACTACTTAGTCAGGGGCACTGTCCTCTTTTCCCTTAGATTGTTAAATAAAAATATGACAACAGCCAATACAACAATAGCCATCTGGTGTGAATTAGTCAAAATTATACCTACATTTTTTGTCAGATTGGCAAGAAATACAATATATTTTTTGGTGTGGGGCAGAATTTTGTGTGCCATGAGATTTTTAAAAAAGGTTGAAAATTGCTGTCCTATAAGATCCTTGAAGGCAGGAACTCACTATGTATCTTTTGAATCACTTCTGGAGTTAGAACCATGTTCTCCTCATACTAGGCCCTCAAAAAAACAGTGAAACTTCAGGCAAAGCATGAAATTTAAAAAACTGCACTAACTTGTAGAAAAATGGTTGTGTATCAATAAGAAATGATGTCACTCTTTTTTCTTGGGGGGGGAGGGGAGATTGCCAAAGCTGTACATAAAGGGTTGAAAAATCTCAGTTATATGCAAGCATATACACACCTTTTTACCCTCCTGTAATTATTGACACTGTAACTATCAAAGACAACATTTAAGAGACTGTATGTGGTAATAAGAACATACACTGCCTATTGTATAGCTCACACGTCACAAACCTCTGGGGTTTGTAGAAACCTGGGGAGTCTTGTAAAGAGCCAAGTGGGCTGAAACGACTGCAGAGCAGCAGCTTCTCCGCCTCCCAGTGCTGACCACATGGGAATCAGCCAGGCAGGGTCAGATTTTTTCAAGATAAACTGAAAATTAGCATCACTATGAGAAATCTCTGAATTTTTAATGCTGCTGAGAAGTAATGCAGCATATTAAGACATTGACTTGACCAAACAAAATATGTCTGCAGGCCATCAAGATAAAATCTCTAAAATGAGGAATATTCACAGACAACAATGAAGTTAAGAACAAATATCTAAGTTACAGTCTCATTTAGTATGATAAGTCCCTAATCAGACTATGGCCATATTAATAATACTTTTTATATATCCATATTCAAGGACAGTGCCTTCCAGAAATATCTGATTCACCGCTGAATGCCCAGCACCTAGTACTCTGCCTAGCACGTAGTTGAAGCACAATAAATGGTTTTTGAATGAATGAATGGTGCAGACTTATCAACCTCATAGATGAAATTCAAAACCATATTACTGGGTGAATAAGGCAAGCCAAAAATATATATGCAAACAGTACAGTATCATTAATTCAAATTTAAAATATATAACCCAGTATTAAATACAGTCTATAGATTCATTTATATGCAGAAAAATATAAAGATATGCATAGAAATGATAAAGATAAATTTAGAATATGGTTACCTCTGAAGAAGAGGATATCAGGATTGTGAAGGCATACATAGATGACTTTGACTATATTTGTAATTTTTCTTTCTTAAGTTGGGTGATGGGTACATGGTGTTAATTACATACTTCTTATCTTTTTGAATTACTGGCACACTTCATAACAATTATTAAATAAGTGCTTATTTTGTAAAAACTTTAGATTTATAGAAAAGTTGCAATGGTTCTACAGAGTTCACATATACTCTTCACCCAGTTTCCCCACCTTAGGTTAATTGACACCTTATATTCATATGATATATTTGTCAAAACAAAAAAGCTGACATTGGAATATTACTACTAATCTAACTCCAGACTTTATTTGCCTTTCACCAGTTTCTGCATTAATGCCCTTTCTCTGCTCCAGGATCCACATCAAGGGACCACGTGGTACTTAGTGGTTATGCATGCCCAGGCTCTTCTGGTCTGTGACAGTTTCTCAGTCTTTCCTTGTTTTTCATGACCTTCGCTGTCTTAAGTAGTACTGGCCAAAGATCCTGAAATGTCTCCGGCCTTTTCTGTTGTTTTTCTCATAGTTAGATTGGGGTTACAGGCTTTTGGAAAGGAAACAACAGAACTGAAGTGTCCTTGTCATCATATCACATTGGGGTACATGTCATCTACATGATGCCATTGTTGATGTTAACTTTCATCACTTGGTTAAGATAGTGTTTGCCAGGACTCTGTCCACTGTAAAGTTACTCTTTTCTCTTTCTTTATTCTTACCAAGTCTAGCTCACCCTCAAGGAGAAAGAGAAGGGTGAAAAATTATGCTCTGGCTTCTATAGAGAAGGGTATCTGCACATAGGTAATAATTTTGAAAAAAAGAAAGTTATTGAGTGCACACAAAAAGAGGCCAGGAGACATAAAGGGTGAGAAGAGTTATATTCCCCCAAACCTCAAGGCTTTTATGTGTCCTGTGGAAGCACAGTATCTCCTAGTCTTAGGATAAATACAAGCACTCATTCAAAATGTCACAACTGTTTTCTCTGTGCTTATTTCTTCCTTTAATTGTTCAAAGAGGAATCAGATTTTTCTAAAATGTAACCATTCTATAAGTCTAGATACTAGTACCTGCTTTACTAGAAATGTAATAGTGGTTCTATTTAAAGAAAAACTTTCACCATAAGCATTTGCCTACCTATTGTATTCAAGAGAATGGACTGTCACTGTGAAAATTTTCTTCTAAAATATGCAGTGTTTAGTACCTGCCCACCAAGGAGGTACAATCTTGTATAGGGAGAGAGGTTTTAGATAATTAGAGGACGAGTACCCACATAACAACAGCACAAGTTATATTCAGTTTATTGCCCTAAGAGAAATACTAATTAAGTGGTATATGGATTTGAAAGAGGAAAAGATGGAATCCAACTGAGAGGTATCTCATGAGACTGCTTGCTCTGTATCACCTCTAGGAAATTCTCTTTGTCTCTATTCAGAGAGGCACAATATCTGAGATCCGGAGTCATGATCAATTTAAGTGCTAGGTTCTACAATAGAAGATACCCATAAGAAACAAAACCAACATTTCTATAAATACAACCAGTGCCAGAGTAGAGAGGATAGAAAATAAAGAAAAAACTAAAAGTTACTCCCAAGAAAGAGATGAAGATTAAAATCTTCATTGCAACAATGTACTGTTAAAAAAACACTGGAATCATTCCTATGGTCATATCAAGCCTTTCCTCAGCTCTATGCCAACGTGTATTATCATACTTCTCTAGTCTCATTTCTCACTAGTTTTAAAATGGCCTAACTGCTTGTTCAGTTTTGCTCACAGTTTCCAAGATGGGGCTCCCATGCCCTGTATGTTAGCCAGTATCCTTTTTATGATAAACAATTAATACCCAATTCAGATAAATACAACAATAAAAAAGAGGGCAGGGGCAGGGAACATGGAAATTGGCTCACATAACTAAAAATTCAGGGCAAGTTCAAGACACTGGATCTGATTCTTGGCTCTGACTTTTTCTCTGGATGCTTCCTTCCAAGGCAGGCTCTCCATTATGGTCCCAGGCTGCTCCAGGAATTTAGCCTCACAGCCTAACAATCTCAGCAGAAAGAGATCCTCTTCTTCCCAATAAGACCAATCAAATCTCCAGGACTGAATTTCATTGGACTGAGGGATCATATGTCCATCTTTGAACGAATCACTGTAATCAGGAGAGGAATATGCTAATGCTAGGCCTAGATCACATACTCACTTCTGAGTTTGTAGCAGTCACTTCCAAACCACCAGGACTGAGAGATGGAGGAGTGGTGGTTCTTCAGAGTAAAATAAACTTTCTGTTACCATAAGAAGGCAGAATTAGAACCCAGTAGGCAAAAACAATTGTGTCTACCTTACCCTATCGGAGTCATTTTTCTCACATCTCTGCTGTTTCTCATGTTGTTTTTTTCATGAAATTTATCACCTGCTCTGCCACTTGAAAATGTTTTACTAATCTTGCAATAGCTTGTTAACTAGTATGTGTCACCTCCTAAGTCTTCCAAAATGCTCCAGTCATGGAATTGTTCTATGATCCCATAGATCACCGGTTCTCAACCTGTGGGTCACGACCCGTTTGGCAGTCGAACGACCCTTTCACAGGGGTTGCCTAAAACCATCCTGCATATCAGATATTTACATTACGATTCATAACAGTAGCAACATTACAGTTATGAAGTAGCAATGAAAATAATTTTATGGTTGGGTCACAACATGAGGAACTGTATTTAAAGGGCCAGAAGGTTGAGAACCACTGCCATAGATGGTATTTATTCCATCCCACTATATTAAGGTAATTTGTGTAATATGAATTCTTTGAGGGCAGAATAGCTGCCATACACCTTTGATTTACTTGTTCTAAAGCAAAAGGTCATATGCAAAGAAGTCATTTGATAACATCTGATGAGTAAGAGTCATCCAAATCCTTTACACCTCAAACCTCTACCCCTATTCATTCTTCTCACATTAATCAGCTGTTTATTCTGAATCCCTCTCCACATTTATATATTCTTTTGGTGCAGTTGGCTTTGTCAGGCTCTAAGTCTCATGGAATCTATTTGATCCTCAACAATGGGTTCAGCTTTGTCCCAGTCCCAAGGGACTAGTTATGTTGAGTTGAGATAGAGAAATTTAAAGCATGCTAATCAAACACTTTGGAACTGCATTAATTAGGCCAGTTTCTCCTCTGCTCAGGCTCTGCCTTGGTTTCCAACATGGCATCCATTTCCTCAAGAACTGATTCTGTTTACAATCTATAGAATAAAGGGTTGGAATGTATAATAAACAGAGCAGGATTTTAGTGTCAAAACATTTGTGACCTTGCCCTAACTGGTTTTGCTCAGTGGATAGAGCGTCAGCCTGCGGACTGAAAGGTCCCAGGTTAGATTCTGGTCAAGGGCATGTACCTTGGTTTCGAGCACGTCCCCAGTAGGAGGTGTGTAAGAGGCAGCTGATCGATGTTTCTAACTCTCTATCCCTCCCCTTTCCTTTCTCTAAAAAATCAATAAAATATATTTTTAAAAAAACACATTTGTGACCTCAAATAAATATTCTTTTTTTAAAATAAATTATTTAATCTCAGTCTTGTTTATTCATCTGTGAAAGAATGATTTTTAAAATGCTTAACTTCAGCCCTAACTGGTTGGGCTCAGTGGATAGAGCGTCAGCCCACAGACTGAAGGGTCCCGGGTGCAATTCTGGTCAGGGCATGTACCTTGGTTGCGGGCTCGATCCCCAGTAGGGGGGTGTGCAGGAGGCAGCTGATTGATGTTTCTAACTCTCTATCCCTCTCTCTTCCTCTCTGTAAAAAATCAATAAAATGTATTTTTTAAAAATGCTTAACTTCACAGAGTTTTCACAAGTATAAAATAAGACAATAATATAAAAAGCTTAGCATAACATCTGATACATGGGATGTATCAAATGTCAATAGTCTGTGCTAAAAGATCAATGGACCAGCTAATGTGCCTTCCCTTTTTCACTATAAAATCTTCTCATCAAGGAATTTTGTAGGGATGTGCTCACTTACATGACCCAAATCTTATTAGATAATTGAAAATTTAGTTGCTATAACCTAAGAACTTTCTGAAAATCCCAGTAAAACCAGATTTCTTCTGCAGAAGCTAAGCCCAAATACAAGTCTGTTCCCTAAATGGATTGAGCCTATATCTTTCTTTATTATCCTAAAATCAAAACTAGCCAACATCCCAGAATTTTACAAAAATGGCCCCATTTTATCCTGTAACCCCCAAACTTTCTTAACTGCTTTCCTAAGCCCCAGAGCCAGGGGTTCATGTCTTGCTCAGATGCATGCCTTGCTCACTTTATAAATGGAACTACACTGGCTACAACCTATGGTAAGAAATGGGATTTACAAAGGGCTACTATTGTCTATTGCCCTCCCACCCCCAACCCCACAGAGGAAGAGATTTTCTTCCAAAGAGTGTGTTATAAAAAGGGGAATAAAGGAATAACTTTACAATGGAGAAATGTGACAAACACTGCCTCAGCTAGCTGACAGAAATGAATATCAGCAATGATAAATCATGTTGATAGCATATATCTATCTATATAAAAGCCCTAAGTGATCATCGCAACGGAACGGATGACCGAACAGGCTGCTTGGGGCGACCAGGCCTGCAGGGGGGTTAGTGAGGGGCGACCAAACAACCGAGCAGCAGGCTGCATAGAGTGACCCAGCCGGCAGGGGAGACAGTTGGGAGCAACCAGGCTGGCGGGGAGGGGGGCAATTGGGGACGATCAGGCTGGCAGGCAGAGGCAGTTAGGGGTGATCAGGCTGGCAGGGGGGGAAGTTAGGGCTGACCAGGCCAGCACAGGGGGCAGTGAGGGGCAATCAGGTCAGCAGGCAGAGGTGGTTAGGAGTGATCAGACTGGGAGGGGGGCAGTTAGGGGTGATCAGGCAGGCAGGCAGGTGAGCGGTTAGGAACCAGTGGTCCAGGATTGTGAGAGGGATGTCCAACTGCCGGTTTAAGCCTGATCCTCAGGACATCAGCAGTCGGACATGCCCCGAGGGTTCCCGGATTGGAGAGGGTGCAGGCTGGGCTCCGGGGAACCCCACCCCCCCATGCACGAATTTCATGCACCGGGCCTCTAGTCCTTAATATGTTTTCCATGAGAAAACCATCAGAAAAACTCCAATGGACATTCTACAAAATACCTTACTAGTACTATTCAAACTGTCAAGGTCATCAAAAACAAAGGAATGTCTGAGAAACTGTCACAATCTAAAGAGCCTAAGAATACCTAACAATTAAATATAAAGTGGTTTCCTAGATGGGATCCTAGAACATAAAAGGACATTAGATTTTAAAAAATAAAAAATGGAAGAAAGTATGAAATTTATTTAATGCATCAATACTGATTCCTCAGTTGTGACAAATGTACCATAGAAATGTAAAATGTGAACAGTAAGGGAAATTGAGTGTGGGGTATATGTGAATTCTCCTTACCATCTTTACAGCTTCCTCACAAATGCAAAACTATTCTAAAATAAGGAGTATATTTTTTAAATCTGCCTATATTGTTTTAAGAAAAATAGGTAAAAAGAAGTTCTTACCTAGACAGATGTAGTGAAAGTGTGGAACACCAAATATAACGAGTAGATCTTAAAAGCAGCCAGAGAGAAAAGACAAATTCAAAGGAATAAAAGTACAATGGAAACCAGAAATAAGCAGATAATATAGAGTACCCCCCTCCCCAAATTATATACACATACATTTCCTGATAGCTCAACTGATGTTTCTTTTCTTTTTTCAGATTTAACCCAATGAAATTAATAATTATTCAAATGTAAACATTTTTTGGGACACCCTGTATTTTCCAAGTACTTAAAGAAAATAGCCTCAACCTAGAAATACATATCCAGAAAAATTTTCCTTTAAAATAAGGAAAGTACCCTGGATTGTGTGGCTCAGTTGGTTGATCGTGGTCCCATGCCAAGAGGTTTGCTTGAAGGACTCCCATAACTTAGCATGTAGTCATACTTATAGCTAAGATTTATTATATTAAAAGAATACAAAGCAAAATCAGCAAAGGGAAGTCCAGAGAAAACTAGGCACATGCTTCCAAAAATCCTTTCCCAGTGGAATCACACAGGATGTATTTAGTTCCCAAAGCAATGAATTGTAACAGCATTTGTGAATTATTGTCTACTATGGAACCTTATTAGAGACTCAGTGCCCAAGGATTTATTTGGGGGTTGGTCATGGTCAACCTTCTCAAAATTGCTCCATAGATTCAATGATTTTCCAATCAAAATCTATATAGATTTGTTTTCATTAAATTTGACAATTAGATTCTAAAATTGACACAGAATATCAAAAGGCCAAGAATAATCTGAACATTCCAGAAAAGTAGACAAAGTCAGGGAAATTATTTTACCAGTTATGTAGAATTATTTAAAACCAATAGTAATTAAGGCAAAATAGTACTGGCATAGACAGAAACATAGTAACCAATAATGGATCAGAATAAGAGCCCAGAAAGAGACCCAATATATGATGTGATTTGGGATAGAGCTGGCTTCATAGGATGACCATTTGAATAAATGGTGGTGAAATAGTTGTGTTTTTCATGGGAAATGGAAAAAATGAAATTAAATTGTTATCTCCCACTAAACATAAAAATCAATTCCAGATTGATTAAGTACCTGAATGTAGAAGACAAATCTTTAAGCTGTTTAAAAGAAAATATGGGAGAAATAATAGTCTAACAATATCAAGCTTTCATGATGTTGTTGATTGACAGTTTCATATGCTGCTGCAGGGAACAAATGGTCTGAAAAATTGTTGGTGTTCCCTATGAAGTTGAAGAAATATATTCCTTATGGCTAAAAATCCACTCCCAGTAAAATATTTTAACAATTGCAACTTCAAACATGCACTGCTAACATAGCACTCACCTAAAAATTCTGTTGATAGTTAAGTGTATGAATAATGAATTTGGTATATCCGTGCAATGAAATACTATGCAGCAGAGCAAATGAAAAAAGTACAGCTATACACATTAACATGGATAAATATCAAGTCATAATGTTAAGTGAAAAGAACAGGTCACATAGGAATAGAGTTTTATTTACAAAGAACAAAACTAAAAATTATATATGCCTTAGAGTACATATGTAGGCTAAAGGCATAAATAAAAGCAAGGGAATACTTAGTTACCTCTGGCAGAAAAGGAAAAGAGATAGACCATGGAGACATGCATCAGACCTTCAAATTATGCAATGTTCTTATGTTCTGGGAGCAGTGGGAAAACTAGTAAGGTGCCTTAGAGGAACACAAATAACAGCTGAGTGGCTGGAAAAGTCTGAACCCAGCAGAGTGATAGAGAACAAAGTAAGAGAGGGAGGGGGTGGTCATGCAAAACCTTCCCAAGGTAAGGGTTAAAATGATTTTCTGGTTATAAAGAGAAGCCACTTGAAGGTTTTGAGTTGGGAGTGGTGTGATTTGATGTTTGCTTTTAAACCCTCACTTGAGCTGTATGTGAAATATAACTGCATAGGGGCAAGAGTGAACTTCAGAGGCCAATTGGGAGGCTATTTCAGTACTACAGGCAGAAGATACAGGTGTCTTGAACAAAAAGTGGTAGTGGAGATAGTCAAAAGTGATCAAATTTGGGGCTTTACTTGAAGGTAGCTAATACAGGATTTGTGCAAAGGTTGAAAACTCAAATTGAAAGATTACCTTTGGGGTTTGAGCAAAGCAATTGAGTAAATAAGCATGCCATGTCTTGATGATGAGAAGGCTAGAAGGAGAGCAATTTTGGGAATGGGTAGATATCAATAATTCTTTTAAAAAATACTTCCTTGAGATTCCTACCAAACAACCCAATGGAGATGTTATGTATGCAACTGGATATTAGTTTAGATCTCAGAGAGGTCAAGACACATGCCACATTTCACTGATTCTACAATACATTTCTTGTTTTCTTTACTTATTGATTTGAGAGAGAGAGAAAGAGAGAAAACTGCTACACCTTTCCATGCACTCATTGGTTGCCTCCTGCATGTATCCTGACTGGGACTGAACAAGCAACCCTGGTGCATCAGGACAATGCTCCAACCAACCAAGCCACCCAGCCAAGGCTAATACATTTCTTTTTTTCATACTTTAATACCTTTAAAATTGGGGCATGTCTTAAAATTAAAGTCTTATAATGAGAATTGGCAATTTTTTTCTTTCTCAGTAGTATATAAAATGGTGCATCTTATTATCAATAGGATCTTAGATTCCTTGAACTATAGAACATTTGGGAGACATCAGAATATTGATGTCATTAAAGCCATAAAACTGTGAGATCACTCAGGAAGTAAGATAGGGAAAGGTGGAAGGATGGGCCCTGGGGACAGAAACCTGGGACACATATAGGCCTGGAAGAAGGCAAGAGGCTGCTGGCAAAGGAGAATAAAAAGGGTAGCCAGTGAATCAAGGGAAAAGCTAGGAACAAGTAGTGTCCTGAAAATAATAAAATTATTTCAAAAAGGAGAGAGGGAGTCATCTGTTGTGTCCAATGCTACTGAGAAGATAGAAAATGAATGAAGAAGAATGAGACACTAGTTCTCTACCCAGGAGTGGTTCAGAATGGTCAGAACAAGGCTCATAGGGATGGGTCAAAGAAAGGGAAAGGAAAGCAAGTACAGCCAACAGTGTCTTTAAGTGATTTAGTACATTTATTGTTTTTGTCTCTTATCTTAACTAGAACAGAATATTCCTTAAGGCAGAGATCTTTATTTGTTTATATTCTAGAGCCTAAAATAGTGCCAGATCTCCATAAATATTTGTTAAACTGAAGTGACTCTTTTCAGAAAATTTGCTATAATACAGATTAGAGAAATTGAGCAACAGCTAAATATGACAGTCTTTTATGTCGAGAATGAGTGGCATAGTGGTAGCTTTTACCATGGGGCACAAACCAGCAAATTGAAGTCATTGTAGGACAGATTTGAGCTCAAAATAATCAAGAACTACTGCTTTTTAAAATATCCCACCATAAGAGGAGGTTGCCTTTTGCAGGGGTAATGAGTATACT
Organism: Myotis lucifugus; assembly: GCF_000147115.1. Lineage (NCBI taxonomy): Eukaryota > Metazoa > Chordata > Mammalia > Chiroptera > Vespertilionidae > Myotis > Myotis lucifugus. The sequence continues at coordinate 1,207,294 of NW_005871209.1, read as the reverse complement.
ATCACAGGCTCAAACATAATATCATAAGCTATATTACAATACCAGAGAACGCTGGATTTTTAGAGATGAGGAGGAATTATTGGACAGAAAGTTGAACTGAAGTGCCTTCTCACTTTAAGAAATTTATTTCAGAGTCAGTGCAATTTTTAAATTCCAGATTCATCTCATCCTCTCACTTGGGGTATTCTAAGCATTCTCTGTTGGGGAATGCAAGTGTATAAAATTAAAGTCAGAGTAAAATATAACTTTAGAGATAAATTTGACATGAAAAATAATTTTATGCATTTCAATATCAATTTTAATTATTTATGCCCAATTGCACCATTTCATTAGCATAAATAATTGAGTGTTCTCTTAAATTAAAAAAATAAAGAATAAAAGGGGACATTTATTATATTCAGAGTACTGTACAATTGCATCTGTTTGTAATATCTCCCAGACTTTATTACATGAGTCTCATAACTACTTCAGAGACAAATCAATTATTTTACAAAAAAAAAACTTGCTACTATCCCAAAGTTTCTTTGAATAAGAGCCAAAATCCCAGAACTGAACTTCAATACTAACGTATTTAATCCTGTGTCTAAAGCAGTTAGAATAATTTCAGTGAGTATCTGGTGATATCTCATAAACTTTTACTTAAATATAATTAAATAACATAGATTCTCTAAGATACCTTTTAAACAAAATGGAACTTTTCACGTTATTAATATAAAGCACAGTAAAAGTTATCAAATTGTCCTTGGATACTGAAATATGTCCTATAGTGTGTTGCAGACAATCTGCTCAGAAATCCTTCTACTGAATTTTTCTCTGAAGACTGGCTGCAGAGCCAGGAATAGGTTAATGAAATGCATGCATAAAATGAAAATACAAATTATAAGTGGTAATTCAGCCACTAAACCTTCTCAACACAGGGGGGAAATAGGAAAATAAAGCTAATCTTATTTCATTTTTCTCTATATACTCGAAATGTCACCTCATAAATCCCATTTTCTGTTTCCATAAAGAATCTGTGTTACAACTATTGTTTATTAAAAGTTCTGCTGCCATATGGATAACTTTTAAATATCTCCCCCAACCTGTACAATGTGCAAATATCCAACAATTTTACATTCATGCTCTAAAATTTTAATTTACATTCCTTCATTTCCTCACAAATCAACGTGGTGCACTATGTAAAGGAACTATGTAAATATCAGGACCTTGAACTTCGGTACCAGATCTTCTCTTGAAATATATTTATATGAACCACAAACAATTCAGGAAGTTTCCCTACTAACATCATGCTTCTAGCTAACAGTATTTTGTTTTTTAGAATGTCTTTGAAGGCTCATAGACTAGCTTAGATTTTAGCCTAACAGATTAATAATGTATTATAAAATATGAAGCTGCCATCACAAAATAAATTTGGAACACTATATTCAGCTCCTGTATTAAAATATCTTGAGATATGTTAAGAAAATGAATTAAAGTATATCATCTATAATTCTAAATATACAAACAGCAGCATGGAGATACGAAACGAAAAATGTCACATTCAAATGCATACTAAAAGCAAAATATATAAAGTTATGAAGAACTGTGCAGTATTTGTGATTTTAACATAGTATATGCCTTTTATTTAGAATAAAATAAGAACTCTTAGGAAGAAATGAAACTATTGATATCAAGTCTACAGAAATATAGAGGTCTAAATCACTAAAAACAAGTTAAAATCTAAAATAGAGGTAACACATTCTCATGTTCCTCTTTAAAAATACATCCTTTTTGCCCTAACCGGTTTGGCTCAGTGGATAGAGCAACGGCCTGCAGAATGAAGGGTCCCAGGTTCGATTCCGGTCAAGGGCATGTACCTTGGTTGCGGGCACATCTCCAGTAGGGGGTGTGCAAGAGGCAGCTGATCGGTGTTTCTCTCTATCCCTCTCCCTTCCTTTCTGTAAAAAAATCAATAAAATATATATTTTTTAAAAGTACATCCTTTTCCTTTCCTGGTGGTGTACTGAGTAACCTCAGGAAGCCTCTGCACACTGACCCTTCATTTTCATCTTAAATTTTAAGAGTATGAAAAAATTAGATGTTACCAAATTTTTCATTGGAATTTTTGCTAAGAGCTGTTATTCCCCAACCTAATAATGGTAAGTCAGATCCCGCTTCTGTATCTATTTTAAAATTCTGGTAAATCAACTCAGAAAACATGAATAAATCTCTTATAAAACATACTAGTACTTTTAAAGTACACCTTCTAATACTTAGATTGTAAAGTGCAAGTATTTAATATACATAACTTCCAAGAAAAGCACACGTTTTGAAAAATATCTTGGTTGTGTCAGATTTCTTGAGACTTCCGCAAAGGGCTCATAGTTCCTACCATGAAGTGTGAAGGTCAGTTTAGTCACAGGAAATTTAATGCTTACATCCTTCAAGATCAAAAGACAATGTCATACCCTGGCCGGTTTGGCTCAGTGGATAGAATGTCGGCCTGCAGACCGAAGGGTCCCAGGTTCAATTCCGGTCAAGGGCACATGCCTGGGTTGTGGGCTCCATTCCCAATACGGGGCATGCAGAAGTCAGCTGATCAGTGATTCTCTCTCATCATTGATGTTTCTGTCTCTCTCTCCCTCTCCCTTCCTCTCTGAAATTAATAAAAATGTATATATTTTTTAAAAAGACAATGTCATATTGGAAGAAAAATTCCATTCATCTTTATTTATGCATTAAATAATTATTTGGCTTGAAGCCTAAGATGTTCATTTTTAAACTTTTGAGGATAGGAAAACAGCAGGTTTGCAGATCATTTAGAAAATAAATACAGGGTATCGCCCAAAATGCATAAGCGCTTTGAATAATTATTAATTCCAATGTTTCTTTTTTTCAGATTTAAACCATTGGAATTAATAATTATTCAAAGAGTGTATATATTTTGGGACTATATATATACATATATATATATGTATATATATATGTATATATATGTGTGTGTGTGTGTGTATATATACATATGTGTGTATATATATATGTATATATTTTAAACACAATCCACATAAATGGCCTTTTGGAGAGTTAAAGTTTTCTACTGTGCTGCTAGGCACCTTCTTATTGATAAGTAAATGAATACAGTGAAAACAAGCTGTTCAGAGCTGCAGTTAAGGTATCCTTCGGTTGCCATATTGCAGAAAATACAGAGTTTGAATAAAGGGCTATTAGGCTTTCAAAAAATAGTAACTTGAATTCTAAAGCAAGACCAAAGATCACCCATCTCTACGTGTAAACTTAACTCAAATTCTAAGAAAAGGCTAAAATTCACTTCTACCTGTAAACCATCATTGGAACCTGACTTCTCATTTGTACAAAAGAATAACATTTTTTTCGAAATATTGCTTTTGAATTTATCATTTCAAATCAGAGTTATGATGAGTTTGGGGAGCAAGGAAGTACAGGCCATGATGAAGAATGGAAAAATTGGCTTATTTGACTTTTCTTAGTATCTAGTATTTTGATCCCAGAGTCTTCCAAAAATAACAGTAAGGTGATTCTGTAGCATTTGTGTACACTAAACTTTTTAAACCCATTGGTTTTTTAAAAAAATCAATCTAAACTATAGTTCTACCCTTAAAACTGTCCTGACATATTTGAAGCTATCTGCCTTAAATATCATCTACATATATAAAAGCCTAAATGACCATCGCAACCAAACAGATGACCGAACAGGCTGCGTGGGGCGACCAGGCTGGCCGGGGGGTTAGTGAGGGACGACCGAATGACTGAATAGCAGGCTGCAAAGATGGCGGCACCCACAGCCAATAAGGAGGGAATATGCTAATTGACTGCCTCACCCTCAAAGATGGTAGTGCCCACAGCCACAAGATGGCTGGCAGGGGAGGGCAGTTGTGGTTGATCAGGCCAGCAGGGGAGGGCAGTTAGGGGGGACCAGGTTGGCAGGGGAGGGCTGTTGGGGGGGCCAGGGCGGCAGGGGAGGGCAGTTGGGAGCGATCAGGTTGGCAGGGGAGTGGTTAGGGGGCTATCAGGCAGGCAGGCAGGCGAGCAGTTAGGAGCCAGCAGTCCCAGATTGTGAGAGGGATGTCTGACTGCCAGTGCAGGATCAGGCCGAAACCGGCAGTCGGGCATCCCCTGAGGGGTCCCAGATTGGAGAGGGTGCAGGCTGGGCTGAGGAAAAGCCCCCCAGTGCACGAATTTCATGCACCAGGCCTCTAGTGTGATATATTTTTTCATATGTAAAACCCTCATTTTTGCAACCAATTTACCAGCAATATTTACTAAAAATAGTTGTTAGTTTCCTGTATAAATAATGATGGTTTAGGGATGAATACCTGATAATTAGCAAATTAACAAATCAATGTACATTTTTCTGTTGTTGTTGTTGGGGGGAGGGGTGGCTAATGCAGATAATTGACTACAGAAGCCACAAACTGAAAAATAAAAATCGGCTATGCTTTGTCATTCACCTCACAGCCAATCCTGGCCCTTCCTAACTTTTATCTGTGGGCAATCAAAATCTGTGAAAGGTTAAGTACGTTAACCTTTAAAGAAAGAATCTTTATCTTAGTTCAGGATTAGCAATATAGCAAGGAGAAAAAAATTCAGTTTGGGGCCAGATGACTGAGGTAATCACTAAACTCTTAAATGGTTAAGTCCCTCATCTGTAAAATGGGCCCAGCACCACCCAGCTCCCAGGTGATGCTAAAGTTAAATGAGATAGTGTACTGCTGTGCCAATAATGGCCAATTAATTTTTTTTCCTTCCTTTATACCAGTGGTTCTCAACCTTGGCTGCACATTAGAATCACCTGGGAATCTTTTTAAAATCCTGATTTCTGGGCCTCATCCTCCGGAAATTCTGTTTCTTTGTTACTAATGTTGTGGCCCCACCCCATAAGAAAGAAACAGAATTTCCCTAGGATGAGGCCCAGAAATCAGGATTTTAAAAAGATTCCCAGGTGATTCTAATGTGCAGCCAAGGTTGAGAACCACTGCTTTATACAGTGGGGCCTTGACTTATGAGTTTAATTCGTTCCGTGATGGAGCTCGTAACTCAAATTACTCGTATGTCAAATCATAAAGTGAATGAGTGAGACACGTGATGCTGGGCTGATGTTGTGGTGTTCACTGTGACGTTCGCTGCGCCAACTAGTGGTGGGGTATCTGAAGCTGGCTCATAACCCGAATTTTAGCTCGCAACTCAAAGCAAAAAATCGGCCGAGAAACGGCTTGTATCTCGAAAAACTCGTTAGTCGGGACACTTGTAAGTCAAGGCCCCACTGTACTATGAACATCATCTCTATAGACACCTACTTTTCTTTTTTTTTGTTATTTTAAATAACATTTAAGAAAGAAGTGAAGAACCTATACTTAAGTCACATAATAGTTTATAAAAAGTAAAATCAACACTGCCTTACTTCAAGAAACTGAGAGGGGGAAAAATGGGTTGATCCTATCTTTCACCTTGGAAGATGCACCTGGTCAAAGGGACTTGAGATCCCTTTCTTCCCAGTTTTCTCACCTTCTACATATTTTTAAATATATATTTTTATTGATTTCAGAGAAGGGAGAGGGAGAGACAGAAACATCAATGAGAGAGAAACACCAATCTGCTGCCTCCTGCATGCCCCCTACTGGGGATTAAATCCGCAATCCTGGCATGTGCCCTGACCTGTAATGGTACTGTGACCTCCTGGTTCATAGGTCGACGCTCAAGCACTGAGCTACACCGGGTGGGCAACATATTTTTATTCTGAGGCCCAATTACCACATTTTCTGAGGGTATTACTCCTAAAAACAAATGAGAAAGCAACAATTCCAACCTAAAGAAATGAGTTGAGTGGTCCATGTCTGAAAACAACAGATGACTGAATTCTAAGCTATATTAGCTATATTTATTTCTTATTTAGTTTAAAATAAATTATAAAGTATTCATGACACACATAAAGAAATTAAATAGCCAAAATATTTTCATAATATCTATTTACAAGTCCAAAGTTATTATTCTTAAAATATAGATAAGTTTCTCCTCTTTCAGTAATGGTTATAATGTATTTTAAATGTTTGCTTCAGAAATATATAAATGCCAAAATTAAAATAACCTAGTTAAAATTGCCACCAAATTTTATATATATATATATATATATATATATATATATATATATATATTCTCAGTACGTATTTCTTCTAGAAAGCTTTAAGTCTTAATAAATTTCTTTAAAAAAATTTTAAAGATACTGCCATAATTAAGTTCCAACAATATATCACAAGAACTTCCAGCATCCAAAATGGTCATAACATCTCTAAGTTTGAAAAACTTTTCATTACATGTAATCATTTTTTTTTACTTTGTAGACAGTTCTATTCCAAACAACAAAATCATTTATATCATTTTTTTTAACATTTTGGCATATTTTTTTCTATGGCCTAAATGTCTTATCTCAGAATTATTTGTTTTTGTCTTCTACAACTTTTTTTTTTCTAAGAGAGTAAGTATGTAAAGCTCCTTCCCAAAATTAATTATTTTAATTAAATTATTAGTCTTTTAGAAACATGTAACAAAAACAATTTGGAATCCTTAATTACGCATTGACCATATTTATATTCCATATATATATATATATA
>NW_005871209.1:1185967-1200571 GCF_000147115.1 Myotis lucifugus | reverse complement strand
ATATTAAATCTTTAAAGTATAGGAAAAACACAGGTTTAACTGATAATAAAATAAACTATCTTTATTTTGTTCTTAAAAGGCAAGCAATTTATTTCTTTTTAACTGGAACGTATATGCTATATGATGTTTTCACTTGTTCACCATCTTTAATATAAAAAATTAGCGTATAAACTTATTTTACTATGTGATGGGTAAAAACTATCAAAAGAGTGTGAACTGTGTTTTTATCAGAAAATGTAAATAAAAATATTGAACTCCAAAATTTTTTTATTATAGATTACTTTTAAATGTCTATTTTCTCTCTAAATTAAAAATGATTGACTTGAGTACATTATTAAGTAAAAAAAATAAAGCATTCCCTCCTGCCTGAAAGACTCCTGAATAAAGAGAAAATTATTTTTGGATTTTCGTCTTGATCAGATATGAAATATTCTGAAACGCCACCTCTATAATTTGATAAAAAGCTTGATATCCCCAAATGAAAATAGGACTCAGCACTTTCATTTTTCTGTCTGTAAAGGAACCTGGGTAAACTGATTTTTCTAAAAAATGAAAATCTCAGGCATAACGGTGGCAGTAATGAAGCAAGCTTAAATATGCGCTGACCTTTGAAATGAACTGCAATCCATGTTGCTTGGCCAAGGATCTGACTATGTTACTGTCTCCATCTATTTCTAGCATGAAAGATGTGGGTGTTGGAGCTGCTCTGCTCTCTGGTGGATGTGGACAGCATGGCTGCAAACACCGCAGCATAAGAGAGACGAGCAACACACCATAGAACAGACGTCAGACACAGAACAACAAGCATTGATCTATATTTCCTTAACACAATAGCAAAATAAATGATAAACATTTTCATTTTCTAAATGCAGTATATTTTGTGTTATGAAGAGCATTGCTATTAGGAAGAGTATAAATTGACAGCATACAAAATTATTAAATGATTTTAGAAATCATTAAAAGTCTCAGCTATTTTTCTTAGAATACACATACAGAAAAGAATACAGCTGCAAGAAACACTCCTTTTGAATTAATAAATTGTGGGATTTAAAATAATTGCCAGTGTTCCTGGGGTGACATTTTCTTTATAATTGTGTTTTGTTGTTGTTGCTTTTTGCTGAGGATAAACACTTTATAGATAATTTGTTTAAGCAATATTGAAGGACATCTCTTCCTTAAATGATTCCTAGGAGTTATAAAAAATAACTTCAGAATATTGCCTAGCAGTCTCCTTTAGCAGTGGACCATTTAAGCATCTGTGTCTCAGTTTTATCAGTTATTACGTGGGCTGCCTCTAGAAACCCCACTTTTTAAGAAATGAGACAAGGTATACAAAACACTTTGAAGAATAAATAAAGCTACCACAATGTGCAATATCACATAATTAATAATTAAGCAATGTCTAAACTCCTCTTTTTTACATTATATTCCATATCTATAAGCACTTTTACATGAAGAAAAAAACCTCACAGTAAAATGTAACACGAATTTCCTTGTTCCTGTTTCATATAAATGAAGGCACCAACTCAACAGGCATTAACTAAGATCTTCCCTTGTACTAAGCAACAGTGGAGGAGCTATGGTCCATACAGTCAAGGATTTTACAGTCTTTGAAGAGAGTGATATATATGCAAAAATAAATAAATAAATAAGTCAATAATCCATCAAGCATTTGAGCATGTGGTAAAGTTGTATTTGATATGATAGCATCAAATGCTGATATTGGAATGATCCTGGACAACTATTTCTCACTAGTATTTTATTTTCATTTGGATTACCCACTCTAATCCCTTAACAGAGAAAAGAAATTGAAAATAATATTTTCTTTTGGTGGGAATATAAAACTCAAGCATGTTGGGAGAAATAATCCTTAAAATTAGTTATACTAAAGGAAAAATAAAAATATATATGTTCCAAATCCCTGATCTAGCAATTTTTAACCTCAATAAAAAAGACTATTTCTATTCAGTAGTAACCAGAGATTTTGATTGTGTTATGCCTCCTAGAGGGAGAAATTATGGAAACCTGGATATAAAATACTGATTTATTTATGGTCTGAAAAAAAATGTTTCGGGGAATTCTAAGGTACAAATGAGTTGGAAGCTGTTTATAAAATTTCCCTTCTCATTCAGCAAATTTTGGATTTCCAACATATATCCCAGAAGTCACATCCCTCTAAATGAGTGAATAATATAGGCGTGATTTTTTTTAAGTTCCTTGTTGTACCTAAGTGCACTGTAGGACATCTGGCACGTTTCATTCTGAAATGATGTTTATCCACAGAAACGCCATCAGTGGAAGATACATTGAAAAGCTGAAGGTCTATTAAGGGAGTATGGGACAGCTGCATACATTCTGTATAAGGCATGGAAATGACACAGAAATACCCCATCTGTGGCTTTAGTTCACAGAGCTTTGAATAAAAATCCAAGATCAAACTTTACTTGTTAAGGAAAAGAACATGCTAAAAATAAATAAATAAATAAATAAATAAATAAATAAATAAGCAAGCTAGTATTAATAGGCTCATATATAAAAGTCTGTCACTGTTACCTTTCTCCTTAATATATAATATTTTGTGGGATTTCTATGCTTTTAAAGAATACTAATACTATATGGTCACCTCTTAATGTTTTTTTAAAAACTGCTTGTGGGGAACTACAATTTTCACTTTTATAATTTAGGCCATTTATGTGAATAGGCTTAAAATTCACAGAAGTGCTAGAAATGGGTAAGGCAGATGTTGTCCAAACTTCCCTATTTGGCCCTGCCAAGTCCTTCATTCTGGACCTACAATACCCGCCTATTCAAAACTCAATGTCTCTTAATGGAGATTACTAATCAGGCTGATTTATGTGGTAGTTTAGGAGGTGGAGTCATTATTTATTTTTTTTGTGGTGTTATTTCTAAAGAAAGTTTAATGCTCACAAAAGCCTCAGATTGACAGCTCCACAAAATGGAAATTCACAGAACAGAAGTATCACATTGGAGGGGAATATAGCCTCCCCTTACACTAACCTGCTAATTCACAATTTCAACCTGCAAGGATCTGCCACCAAATTCGAGATTAATTCAGTCCCTGTGCCCGTTCAATCTTTTGCCAATAAGGAGACCAATTAGTTTCAACTACACTGGTTAGTTTATGTCTGTCTTTATTTTTTTCTAATGGGAGCATTTTCTCTCCATCATTTGGATGATTTTGACCCCAAATTCATTGCAGGTTACTATGAAATGGCTGTCAATCACTTAAAACCACAGCTTAATGCGAACCAAGGCATGAGGTGAAAAGTTCAGTCATTAGCTATTGAAACCATCCAGCTCTCCATTGGGATGGGTTTTGTAATAACTATAGGAAAACAAGAATAATAATATTAATAATAATACGTTTCAAGTAATATTGCAAATTTCTATTTTTAAATAATATGGTCAACTATTTAGCAGTCTAGTTAGCCTCAGTTAACTTCTTGTCTAAAAAGTCCTCTGTTCCAAACTCTCCTTAATCCCTGTGCACTTCTTGTGTGTATTCACAGAATAAATAAATCACAGAAAGCTTCTGTTTCAGTCAAGAATTAAAATTTGCACCTAGCCTTGGCCATTGTGGCTCAGTTGGTTGCAGCACTGTCCCGTGCACCAAAGGGTCTCAGGTTCCATTCCTGGTAGGGGCACTTACCCAGGCTGCAGGTTCAATTTCTGATCGAGACACATACAGGAGGCAACTAATTGATGTCTCTCTCTCTCTCTCTCTCTCTCTCTCTCTCTCTCTCTCTCTCTCCCTCCCTCCCTACCTCCCTCCCCCTTCCTATCTCTCTAAACTCAATTAAACACACACACACACACACACACACACACACACACACACACACACATACACACAAACATATCCTTGGGTGAGGATTTTTAAAAATTACACCTTATTGGCATATGACTTAAAAATTTCATTTTAGCCTATATTTCTATGAGGTAAATTCTCAGTAATGTTAATAAAGGTGCAATGTAAAATAACAGCACGCAAACTTCTGATGTGTTTTTTAAATAACAAATGAAAATATTCTATGCAAATTTCAAACTCTACTTCCTGGACCCCAGAGAAGAGAGTAGAGATGAAAGAGTGAAAAAATTAACACAAAAAAAATCCATTATTACTAGGACATGTGTGTTTATTTCCATCCTCCCCAAAAGTAGAAATATATGAAGTTAACATTCCAATTCCTCCTTATCATTTATTTCTGGAAAGGAGCTAACTAACAAAGCAGATTTAATAGTAGAAAAGGGAACAAAGAGTCTGAGATGTCAGAAGGAAGGAGCTGTGCATGATGAGGAAAAAAGATCACAGATGAAAGATTGATGCTAAAGGCTTTTGTTGATAACATTTCTTGTTGAATAGAGCATCTATTATGCCCCAAGTACTCTACATGCCCCAGAATAAACAATGGACCTCAAAACAACATGCTGGCAATTCTAGATAAAAATTGAGATGTGATATTTGTTTAAATATACATATACAAGAAATCCATATTTATCTCCACTAAATTCATAAATTTCAATTTTTACTAATTTTTTCCTCTGAAATACATATTAGGGGTTCATGACTCCAGTTTTCTCTAGTCTACCTCTAGATGGCAGTAGAGAAGATAGGGATACTTGTGTTCATAAACCAAAAAATTAATACTATTTGTACTGTAGTCTACTACAAATATAGTTATCAATACTTAGGACAATATCCAGGAAGTATGGCCTACAAAGTAAGAACTCCAACCAAAAATCATTCAAATAATTTTTTTGAATCTGTATCAATAACACTTTTTTGAAAACACATTCAAAACTTTATAGTGTCAGTATTCCTACAAAGACCTCTAAAACTTAAAATAATCACTGATATGGTTAATACTACAAATAATAAATCTGTTTTTTATATATAGTTATGACTTTGGATGGAATTTACACAGTATGAGTTTTTATAACTAATCTAATTTTAGACTTTTTTTTTTAAAAGTTGCAACAATAGAACAAAGTTCCATGTACTCTCACCCAGCTTCCCCTAATGTTAATATTTTACATAGCCATAGTACAATTACCAAAACCAGGACATTGACATTTTATGATAATATTAATGAAAGAACAGACCTTATTCAATATCACCAGTTTCCACTAATGCCCTTTTTCTGTTCTTGGACCCTGTCGAGAAGCCCCCATTATATTTATTGTTTTTTTCCTTTAGGCTCTTTTAATTTGTAATTGTTCCTCAGTCTTTCTTGTCTTTTATGACCTTTACTAGAGGCCTAGTTCATGAAATTCATGCATGGGGCTGGGGGGGGTGGTGTCCCTCAGCCCAGCCTGCACCCTCTCCAATTTGGGACCCCTCAGGGGATGTCCAACTGCCGGTTTAGGCCCAATCCCACACCAGCAGCTGGACAGCCCTCTCGTAATCCAGGACCACTGGCTCCTAACCACTCACCTGCCTGCCTGCCTGATGCCCCCAACTGCCCTCTCCTGCAGGCCTGGTCGCCCATAACTGACCTCCACTGCCGGCCTGATAGCCTCTAACCCCTTTCCAGCCTGATCTCACCCCTAACTGCCTCTGCCTCGGTCCCCACCACTAAGGCTTTGTCCAGAAGGAAGTTGGACATCCAGAAGATGGCCAGTTGACCCGGACTAATTAGCATATTACCCTTTTATTAGTATAGATACTTTTGAAATTGTAAATTAAATTTTGGCAAGAATACCACAGAAGGGAAATTGTGTCCTGTTCAGTATATCATAGCAGGGGTTCAGGTTGTTCACATGTATTATATCTAGTTATTGCTAACCTTCACTTGGTTAAAGTGGATGTATGAGGTTTTTTAAGTTAGACCTTAATTCTTTCGGCATTTACACCAAAATGCCCAGCCTTTTAGATTTACTTAAAAATAAAAGTGTTCGCCTGGTCAGTGTGGCTCAGTGGTTGAACCAGGAGATCACTGGTTCGATTCCCAGTCAGGCACATGCCCAGGTTGTGGGCTCAATCCCCAGAGGCAATTGATTGATGCTTCTCTCTCATCAATGTTTCTATCTCTCTCCCTTTCTCCCTCTCTTTCTTAAAAAAAAAACAAAAACAAAAAAAAAAACAAGAAAAAAAAGAATAAAAGCTTCCACACTATTAGCCCAAAGTAGAATATACAAACTAGTTACTCCATAATATTTTTTGCAGCATAGTATGTTTTCAGCACTATGCTAGGTGAGCTTATAAGGAGGAAAAGAAGAGATTTTGTTTTAATGTAAAAATATTATGTACTATATTATTTCTTAATATATAAATGTTATTATTTATATTTACCTTTTTGTAAGACTTCAAAGCACTTCTTCAATATAAGGACATGTGTCCCCTAAGGTCATTGTTACATTTGCACTGTATTACTTTACTCATAATGCTTTTTACTGTCCAGAACCAGAGAAAATAGAAAAATGAGTTTCAAGTCATTGGCATAGTTGCAATAGAATGATCCTGGGTGAAGAGAATAGTTCAATGGGAAGTATCCTTAATTCAAGAGGGTTTCTAACCAAACCACACGGAGAATTGGCTCTGGGGACATAAAAACAACCCCTGGAGATGAAAAGTGGGTGTGAGACATTAGTTCTGGGTGCTAGAATATCTCTAAGAAGATGCCCAACAAGGCCTTCAGGCTATGTCGGCAATCATTGGCCTCTCCAGACCTCCAGGGCGCTTCCAATGGAATCATCATCTCCCATTCTCCTTATCATCCAGATTTAATGTGATATGTATTGTGAAGCATGCCCTGATTTCCTACAGTCAACTTCAGACAGAAGCAATAGCTCCTCCTCTTACAGTCCTACTTAATTTAACCCCCTTCCATTATTCTGGCACTTATTTGGGGGCATATTTTTCCTGACTATACTGTGAGGTCTTTAAAGACAGGCTATGGTATGCATTCCTATTTGTCTCTCCAGTGCCACCAAGCACTGTTCCTGGCATGTGCTAGCATTCAACAAATGCTTGCCATGGCATGTAGCTGTCCCTTGGTCAGATATGGTTTAATCAATTTGGGATACGTGAGAAGATTCTTTTAGCCCTTGTGAATAGGATAATATTGAAAGAAAATCTTGTTGAAATAGCCAAGTCATCTGTGGTTTCTAAGTAAAGATGAGTAAGTACCTGTCCACATATTTCTTTTTTTTTCTTTTAAGCTTAATTTCAAAGTTCCAAAAAACCACAGCAAGTTTGTTCCACTTGAGATTTAATAGAAAATTAAGAATAGAAAGGATGAAAGGTAAAACTGATTTACTTTAGCTCTTCATTATAGAGGTTAAAGAAAAACATGGCTTCCTTCTCTTATCAAGTACATCAATATACTTCCAGGTCAAAAGATGGATTTGGCCATTACTTAAATAGCTATAGACACTGTGCCTCTCCTGTGCTCTGGATGTCACAGTTGGGAGTAGGGAGGGAACAAGAAACCCCATACAACCCCTGCTCAGAAGACAGAAAATAGCAAGAGCAGAAATCTCAGCAAGGAGAGATACCGCAGAAGGACTGTCATCAATCCTATAGGATGAGACTCCATCAAGTTGACTTTTACTCACATTTAACCTATATTCATGGTTATTATTTTCAAATTGAGTGTCCATCTGGGAGAGAACTACAGTTGACAATGAGAAAGTAATTGAAAATAATTTCATTTTAGGGCATTCTGTAAGCTTTGTTTTGTTTGGGGATAAAATAAGGATTATTGAAAGCCAAAATTCATGAATACAAGATATTGGCTTAGATCAACTTTTTCAAGCATCAACTCTATCTCTGACCTTTCCAACCTCTCTCTCTTTTCATTCTTCCGTCACACTCTCCACCCCTCCCACCAATCCCAGTAACCACAAGTCCTACCTCTTGTTCAATTCAAATCATCCTATCTCAAATTTAAAACCTGGATGTGACAAAGCTCTGTTACATGCCAATCACTGTGGTATATGCTGAGAATACGGAGACAATAACACAGCCCCTAAACTCCAGAGTGCTTACAAATCTCATTAGGGAAACAAACTTCTCCTCTTACACAATGGACCAGCTATAGAATATGAACATAACACAGGAAGCTATGAGAAAACAGAAGCAGGAATAACTAACTTAAAGAAATAACTTCAACTAAAACCTACTAATAAAGTGATAGATTTATACAGAATAACAAGGTGGGGTGGGGGGAGAAAACCTTCAGTTATTTCAAGAAACTTATACTAAGAGAGACCTTTAAGCCTATTTTTTTTAGCAGTTTAATTATACGTTTCCAAAACAATATGCACCTTTAATCTTCTAGAATGTGTCATTTTAAGCAAAGGACAAGAACAAGCAGGAGAGCAGGAAAAGCCCTGGCCGGAGTGAGTCAGTTGGTTGGGTGTTGTCCTGGGCACCGATGGGACATGTCCGGGTTGTGGGCTCCATACCCAGTGAAGAGATGCAGAAGGCAGCCAATGATGTGTCACTCTCACACTGACATTTCTCTCTCTCTCCCTCGCCCTCCTTCTCTCTAAAACCCAATAATAATATTTTTTCAAAAATTTCAATAAATAAAAAAAAAGAAAACAGGAATAGGTAGAGGGTACATTAGCTCTCCATTTGCTCTAGCCAGTTTGGCTCAGTGGATAGAGTGTCGGCCTGCAGACTGAAAGGACCTGGATTCTATTCTGCCCAAGGGCATGTACCTCCGTTGCGGGCTCCTACCCACCCTCACGGCCTGGGCCGTGGTCAAGGCTTGTGCAAGAAGCAACCAATTGATGTGTTTCTCTCACATCAATATTTCTCTCAGTCTTTCCATCCTCTCTAAAAATCAATGGAAAAATATTCTCGGGTGAGGATTAAAAAACAAACACACACACAAAAAAAAACCTGTGACTCTTTCACATTTGTATTTTTAGACCAAAAATGTTCAGGGCAGAAGACGTGTAATGTCTGTTAACTCTTTTAAAATGCTGGCTTTACAACTCCTGGCATACACACAAAGCTCACATTATTGTAGGTACAAATACTGTTCATATACCAGTAGAGACTTTGAACTCAATTTGGATGGACTGTCATTTACTCTTAGGGTTTACTATGACTAAAGCTATACTAACCCTTAGGGATCATGTCATCAAACTATACACTATTTTATTTTACTTATTTTTGGACTAAACTGCTTAGTATTTTCTCTTCTGGGAAAAAGAAAACAATATAGGATTTTGAGTCCATACCAAGTCTCTCCAATGAGATCAGTGGCAGAAAAGAGTGATGTTTGATAATCATTACACTTCAGAGTATTGGGCTTCTGTTGAATCAGCTTTTGCATTTCATATCCCAAAAACTAAATTATGCTTCTACAATAAATTAGCACCTTACCAAAATTATCACTTAGTACAGATCATAGGTGCCTCCAACTATTGCTAGTCAGGTAATTATTTTTAATGTTTCACTCATCTTTAAACTCTAGCACACAGGGATAGGTAGATAATTCATAAATTCAAGTTCATAATTCTGCATTAAAGTCTTCCCCAAACCAATGTTCTAAGTCATTTAAACAATGACAACAGGTTCATTTCTGCATTTTAAATAGTAAACATTAAATTGACTACATTTATTTGAAGTTACCGAAAGTCCCAGTATGTCATGTCCAATAAGCATATATGACAGCACGTTAGTAGCTCAGAAAATTACACTGTGTGTAATAAGTTTTAATTAATAATATATATAAACATCTCGAGGAAAAGAAGAAATGACTATCAGATAAAACTAACCTTCCCCAAAAAATATCTTCAGAGGAAAAATAATTAAAACAAACAGAATATTGCTAATTGCTGAAGATGTGTGATAAAACACATGAAGTCCATTATGCTATCTTCTCCCTTCTTGAACATATATTTGAAAATTTCCATTATAAGGAGAAACAGTAAATAATTAAAAGTTTAAATAAATGTATAGTACTTCTAATTCCGGCAAGTGCAGTAGATGTACTTTTCCCTATTCCTCTTGCTATGTACAAGTGAAAACCCTGGACATTTTACATATAGATGACAAACATAAGACTGAAAGATAGAAAGGAATTGGCAGATTCCTGGGAGTCCTGGGGCATGAGGAACAATGCGGTAGTGAATTCCTTGGGTTTTCGTTTTGCCTCATATGTGCCAGACTTGAAGGCGACAAAGCTGGAAACTTGCAAACACAAACAGATGCAGACCAAAATGCCCCCAACAGCCTGCTCTATCTAGGAAAGTGACCAAGAAAGAGGCAATCAAGCAAGACAAAACTTTAGATAGCAAGCTCCCTACTACAGCACCAAACTCTACAACAAAAACTGTGGCCCTTAGAACAGGAAAGATGTCAAACTGAATGGGAAAAAAAAAAGACAACCAATAGATGCCAACACAGAGATAAAGATACTAAAATTAGTTAACAAAGATTTTAAAGTAGCCTGACAAAAATGCTTCAACAAGCAATTAAAAACATGCTGAAAACAAATGGAAAAAAAACTAACTCAGCAAAGAAATAGAAGATATAAAAAAATCAAAAAGAAATTTTAGAATTGAAAAATATAAAAACTGATATAAAAAAGCTCAAATAGGTTCAGAATGTAAGGGACAAAGGAAAGATTCAGGGAAGTAGAAGATAGAATGATAGAAATTTCTGAATCTGAATGTGACCACAGTGGCAGATATTGGAGTGATGTAGTCACATACCAAGGAATGCAACCAGAGGCTGAAAGAGTCAGGGAATAAATTCTCCCTAGCATCCCTAAAGGGAGCACAAATCTGGCAATACCTTGATTTCAGCCCAGTAAAACTGATTTCGGATTTCTGGTCTCCAGAATTGTAAGGGGATATAAATTTCTCTTGCTTTAAGCCACCAAATATATGGTAATTTGTTACAGCAGCCACATAAAATTAATAAAGCAGAATATAAATTATTATCAAGTACACATGCAACATTCTCCAGGACAGACTATATACTAACTCACAAAATAAATGTCAGTAAATTTAAAAGGACAGAAATCATATAAAGTATGTTCTCCTACCACAATGGCACAAAATTAGAAATCGGTAACAGAAAGATATTTGGAAAATTCACAAACATGTAGAAATTAAGCAACACACTTCCAAATAACCAGTGGGTAAAAAAAGAAACCAAAAGGAAATTACAAAATAGTTTGAAATGAATAAAAATCAATACACTACATAATAGATCTTATGAAATGGAACTAAAGCAGTGCTTAGAAATAAATTTACAGCTGTAAATGCCTATGTTATAGATGCTCTCAAAAACACTAACCTAGCCTTCTATCTAGAGATAGAAAAAAATTACAAAATATACCAAAACTAAGCAGAAAAAAAGAAAATAATAAAGATATAATGGAGCCCTAGTTGGTTTGGCTCAGTGGATAGAGCATCTGCCTGTGGACTGGAGGGTCCTGGGTTCAATTCCGGTCAAGGGCACATGCCCAGGTTGCAGGCTCATCCCCAGTAGGGGACGTGCAGGAAACAGCCAATCAATGATTTTCTCTTATCATTCACTAGAGGCTCAGTGCATGAAATTCGTGCGCAGGGGGTGTGTCCCTCAGCCCAGCCTGCACCCTCTCCAATCTGGGACCCCTCAAGGCAGTCAGACATCCCTCTCACAATCCGGGACTGCTGGCTCCCAATTGCTTGCCTGCCTGCCTGCCTGATTGCCCCTAACCACTCCCCTGCCAGCCTGATCGACACCTAACTGCTCCCCTGATGGCCCGATCACCCCCAACTGCCCTCTCCTGCCAGCCTGGTTGCCTCTAACTGCCCTCCCTTGCAGGCCTGGTCACCCTCAACTGCCCCCCCTGCAGGTGTGGTCACCCCCAACTGCCCTCCCCTGCAGGCCTAGTCACCCCTAACTGCCCTCCCCTGCAGGCCTGGTCGCCCCCAACTGCCCTTCCCTGCCGACCTGGTCTCCCCTAACTGTCCTCCCCTGCAGGCCAGGTCACCCCTAACTTACCTCCCCTGCTAGCCTGGTTACCCCTAACTGCCCTCCCCTGCCTGCCTGGTCGCCCCCAACTGCCCTCCCCTGCCAGCCTGGTTACCCCAACTGCCCTCCCTTCCCTGCTGGCCTGATCACCCACAACTGCCCTCCCCTGCCAGCCATCTTGTGGTTGTGGGCGCTGTCATCTTTGAGGGCATGGCAGTCAATTAGCATATTCCCTCCTTATTGGCTGTGGGCACCGCCATCTTTGAGGGTAGGGCAGTCAATTATCATATTCCCTCCTTATTGGCTGTGGGTGCCACCATCTTTGAGGGTGGGGCAGTCAATTAGCATATTCCCTCCTTATTAGATAAGATGTTTCTATCTCTCTCTCTCTCCCCCTTCCTCTCTGATATCAATATAAATATATTTAAACTTTTTAAAAAAAGATATAATGGAAAGTAATGACATGGAGAGCAGAAAACAATAGAAAACATCAGTTAAACCAAAAGCTAGTTCTTTTTAAAAATTAAGAAAATTGACAATATTTTAACTAAATTGACCAAAATAAAGGGAAGATTCAAATTGTTAGAATTAAAAATGAAACATGGGACATTAATACCAAACTTAGAGAAATAAAAAGTATTATAAAAACTACTATGAACAACTGTATTCCAACAGATGAGACAATTTAGGTGAAAGGTTCAAATCCCAAAATAGACACAATTACTAAAGCAAACCCAAGAAGAAATATACAATCTGAATAACAAATAAAGAGACTGAATTAGTAATTAAAAACCTAATGTCAAAGAAAATCTCAGGCCCAGATGGCTTTATTTTGAATTCTACCATCATTTTAAAGAAGAATTAATAGCGATTTTTCACAAACTGTTCAAAATAATATAAACATAAGGAACACTTCCTCACTAGTACCATTAGGCCAGTATTGTCCTGCTAACAAAACAGACATGGTCTCTGACTTCAGAGTACAGGTTCTTGTAGGGGAGGGGAGGGACCATATATCAAGCAAAGCACACAAGGTAATATAAAGTTACAAAGCCCAAAAAATACAAAATAAAAAAAATAAAGTTACAAGGCCAATAAATACTGTCAAGGGCTGGAAGGTGCTACCATCAGTGTGTATAATGAGTGTTAACTAGGTGGGGGGAAAATAACGACAGACCAATATCATTTATGAATATGAATGCAAAAATCCTGAACAAATATTAACAAACTGAATCTACCGACATATAAATGGAAATATACATCATAACCAAGTGAAATACAAAGTGGGTTCTGCAACAATGGAATCAAACTTGAAATCAAAACCAAAGCATAATAGAGAAAATTACAAACATTTGAAAACTAAACAATACAGTTCTAAAAAAATCTATAGTTCAAAGAGGAAATCTCAAGGAAAATTAAAAAACAAATTGACCTAGCCTGACCAGTGTGATTCAGTGGTTGAGCGTTGACCCATGCACTGAGAGGTCGCTGGTTTGATTTCCCAGTCAGGGCACATGCCTGGGTTGTGGGCTTAATCCCCAGTAGGGGCATGCAGGAGGCAGCCAATGAGTTTTTTTCTCATCCATGTTTCTCTCTCTCTATCCTTTTATTTTCCTCTTTCTCTAAAATCAATTTTAAAGAAACACATATTGACCTAAATAAAAATACAACATATGAACATTTCTGGGTCACAGCTAGAATAGTACTGAGAGGAAAATTAGTAGCATCAATATACATATTAGAAAAGATGAAAAGTCTCAAGTCAATAATCTAAGCTCCCACCTCTAGAAGCTATAAAAAGAGAGCAAAATAAACTCAAATTCAGCACAAGAAAATAATAAAAATAAGAGCAGAAATCATTGAAATTGAGAGCAACACAATATAGAAAATCAATGAAACAACGAGCTAGTGCTTCGGAAAAAAATCAATAAAATTGGCAAGCCTCTAGCAAAAAAAGAGAAAAAAAGAGGAAGGATGCAAATTCTCAATATCAGTAATAAAAAGGTATATCACTACAGATCCTAATGATATCAGTAGAATAATATTACAAACAGCTCTATAAACCTAAACTTGAAAACTTAGACAAGATAAACCATTTCTTTGAAAAAATACAATTTATCACAACTCACCCAAATAGAAATAGGTAAAATGAATCACCTTATGTAAGTAATAAGGAAATTGAACTCACAATTTAAAAACACTCAAAAAGACCTTGGCCTCCAACTGGCAACTGTCTACAATCCATTCTGTGAGGTCATGTTTGTGCTGATGCCACTACTGCTGAGGGGCCTCATTGGTCCAACCTGCGGCTCAGGTGCCCCGTGCCCAGATCCATTTCCAGCCTCCTGGGGATCAGCTCCTACCGTGGACAAAGCCTTTGGGCTCCCCTCCTCCTTTCTGTGTATCCTCCTGTCATCGGGCTGGGTCTTGTCTCACCTGAAGAGCTACAAGAAGAGGGAGTAAAGGAGGCTGTCCTCTCCCTCACCTTGTGACCTGACCACTCCCCACCTCACCCCTATCATGATCAGGACTGCTATATTCCTGGCCCACCTCCCTTGGATCATGTCTTTCAGTTACAGTGATGTCTTCTGCAATCATGACCTCTTTTTTTTTAATTTAAATTCTTTATTGTTTAAGTCTCCTTTTCCCCCATTGAC
>NW_005871209.1:1149294-1185867 GCF_000147115.1 Myotis lucifugus | reverse complement strand
GGACAGTCTGTCGATGCTTCTATGACTCTGGTTCTATTTTTGTTCATCAGTTTATGTTGTTCATTATATTCCACAAATGAGTGAGATCATGGATATTTATCTTTCTCTGATGCTTATTTCACTTAGCATAATGCTCTCCATGTCTATCCATGCTGTTACAAATGGTAAGAATTCCTTCTTTTTTACAGCAGCGTAGTATTCCATTGTGTAGATGTACCACAGTTTTCTAATACACTCATCTGCTGATGGGCACTTAGGCTGTTTCCAAATCTTAGTTGCAATCATGACCTCTTGATTTCTCCTGTGACCGTATAGTGCAGTTTATAAAGCCCTGCTTGATATGATGCCCCCCCCTCTGTAACAATAAAGTCTATTCAAATCTTGAAAATAAATAAAATTAAATAAAAATAAAAAGTTTTGAAAAAATCTCTAGGACCAAATGGTTTCACTGAAGAAATCTACTAAGGTTTAAAGAAGAAGTAATACACATGTTACATAATCTGTTCCAGAAAATAGAAGAGGTAACATAATTCCCCAATTCATTTTATAATGCCAGTGTTAACTTGATTCAAACCCAAAGAAAGACAGTAAAAAAAAAAACAAAAAACCTACAGTTCAATTTTTCTCATGGATATAGATGCAAAAATCCTTCACAAAATATTAGCAAATAGAATTCAGCAATATATTAAAAAGAATGATCCCTAGCTGATTTGGCTCACCTGCGGACTGAAGGGTCCCAGGTTCCATTCTGGTCAAAACCACATGCCCAGGTAGCAGGCTCGATCCCCAGTAGGGGGCATGCAGGAGGCAGCCAATCAATGATTCTTTCCATCATTGATGTTTCAATCTCTCTCTCCCTCTCCCTTCCTCTCTGAAATCAATAATTAATAAATAAATAAATAAATAAATAAATAAATAAATAAATAAAAGAGATGTTTAAACAAAAAGAAGAATTATACACAACTACCAAATGCGGTTTCTTCCAGGGATGCAGGACTTGTTCAATATTCAAAACTCAATCACTGCTATCTACCATAGTTAGAAATATCACAATATCATATCAATCAATGCAGGAAAGCATTGGACAAAATTAATCACCCATTCAGGATAAAAGCTCTCAGAAAAATAGGAAAAGAGGGCAATTTCCTCAACTTCATAGAAAGCATTTACATGACAAAGTAAACAAAACAAAAAACTATTGCTACCATTATACTTAAATACTAAATGCTTTCTCCCTGATACCAGGAGTGAAGCAAGGATGTTCACTCTCATAGGTCTTATTGAACACTAGAGGCCCAGTGCACGAAATTTGTTCACGGGGCTGGGGGTGGGGGAGGGGGTCCCTCATCCCGACCTGCACCCTCTTGCAATTCGGAACCCCTGTGGGATCAGGCCTAAACCAGCAGTCAGACATCCCTCTCCCAATCCAGTACCGCTGGCTCCTAACTGCTTGCCTGCCTGCCTGCCTGCCTGCCTGCCAGATTGCCCCTAACCACTCACTAGCCTGCCTCATCATCTCTAACCGCCTCTGCCTGCCTGCCTCATCGCTCCTAACTGCCTCTGCCTGCCTGCCTCATCGCCCCTAACCACTTGCCTGCCTGCCTGATCGCCCCTAACCACCTCTACCTGCCTGCCTAATCACCCCTAACCACTCACCTGCCTGCCTTATTGCCCCTAACCCCTCTGCCTGCCTGCCTGATCGCCCCTAACCACTCTGCCTGCCTGCCTAATCACCCCTAACTGCTCGCCTGCTTGCCTGATCACCCCTAACCACCTCTACCTCAGCCCCAGAGCCACAGTGGCTTTGTCTGGAAAGGATGTCCTGAATGACGCCCGGATGGTCATTCAGCTGTCTGGTCTAATTAGCATATTATGCTTTTTATTATTATAGATATGCTACAAATTATATCCAGTATAGTAAGGCAAGAAAATGAAGTAAAGGCATTCAGATCAGTAAAGAAAAAACAAAACACCTGTTCTTAATTGCCCATGGCATGGTTGTCTACATTAAAAAAATAAAAGCTCAAGGAATTCTCTAAGGATAAATAAGTGAGTCCAGCAAGATCACAGAATACAGGGTAAACATACAAAAATAAATTCTTTATCAATACACTAGTAATAAACACATGGACGAGATTTTTAAATACCATTTATATCCGCACTAAAAAGATGTAAACACGGAAAAAACTGGGTAAAGCATACACAGTGTCTCTCTGTATTATTTCTTACAACTGCAGGTGGATCTACTACTCTACTACTCTCTTAAAATAAAAACTGTAAGTTTCAAAAATGGGTATGTAGAAAGCTGGTATATTTCTAGACATTCTTCTTTAAGCTCCATCTGGTATTTCTAGTGGAATACAGACTTTGGTAACAGGAAAACCTGAATTTTGTCATTCACTTGTTTTAAGATTTGTCCTCATCTAAAAATAGGAATAATAACAATAATAATAATAATAATAATAATAATAATAATAATAATACCTGCCTCAGGAGATTGTTTTTAGAACTAAGATAATGTCAAGTGCTTTACAGTAAACAAATATAAAATTTGTAAAGAGTTTTTTTGTACAGAGTAAAGCCTTCAACATAATGACAACACTGATGATGTAATTATGACTACATCCCTTAGACATTCCTTCCATCTTATCATACTGATCTATGTTCTTCAAATCATTTTCTGCCCTCTACTTCATCCAGTCATCTAGTCCATCCACAAAAAATACATACAAAACTCCTAACACATCATCACTTACCTTCCATCCTACTTTTATTACTACCTCTATATAGGCATTAATATTCTCTTTGTTGTCCATCTAGAATCATTGCAGAGATTATAAACAGAAAGCTGCAGGATTAATTCAAGTAAAAGGTATGTTTTTAACTGAGTCATACAAAGTTGTCTGTTGTTTTTAAATTAGTTTCCATCATATAAAAATGAGTGGCTTCTACATGAAGAGTAAAATTTAAAACTCCTTTTCAGAAATCAAAATATAAAACAACACAGAGCACATGTCTACAATTCACCACAATCTCCACCTCTCTCCAGTATTTTGCACATGGTCCCATGAATAATTTAATTACCTAACTCCCCCCCCCCTTAATTACTTGTAACCATAATAAGAGAGTCATTTGGACACATCCCTCAGTCCACAGACCACCTGCATGAGCCAGTTACAGTCCCTTTAAATTTTCCTATCTGATCTTGGAGGCTCCAACCACTAACCTGGTTCAGACCCTAAGAATCCCCTATGTGAACCACTTTACATGATTCTCCTTGTAGCCAATCTCTTTCCTATTCAATCTGTTCCCTATATTTTCTTCAAACACACCCAAAAATATCACATGGCATGTTAGTGAGAACAAATACTATGAAACTAGACCATCTGGGTTCAACTCTCACTCTGTCACTTATCAGCTATGAACCTTGATTTTAACTTTAAACATGTGAAGTTTCAGTCCCTGTAAGGCTTCAGGTGTGGGAAACATCCAGCCCACCCTTGGACTGTAGAAGGCCTGCAAAATCGTTGGGTCTGGCTCTGTCAAGGCATTAGGGGTAAGTTAATGAAACCTTTGACCAAATATAGCAGGCTAATTTTTAAGTTCATAATTTTGAATGGCCTGAGAATGATGTTATAAATATTCAAATGGCCCTTGGCAGAAAAAAGATTCCCCATCCCTACAAGCCATCAGTGAAGCTGACCAGCAAACTTGGGAACATAGAGGAAAAAACTAAGGGTGGTTTTGGTTAATCAGAGAAGGGTGTAAGAGTCCAAAGCAATTGAGGGTGGGGAAGAGCAGATAGTAGGCAATATCACAGGCAAGTATCAATTCTGCCATTGGAGAGAGAGTTCTATGCCACCTATATATGCCCTTCTCCATCCCTGGCCACACTGTATCTAAGAATGTTGTTGTCAATATCATTATTATTCTGATAATGTTAAAGGTGACAATGTAGGGTGCAATACAATTTGTAGAGACCTTTCACAAATGCTATCTCCCTTGGTTCTCACAAGAAATCTGTCAGAAATAAATAAGAGCTCCCATTCCTATTTTACAGATGAGGAAACTGGGGGCTTGAAGGGTTACATGGCTTCCTGAAATCTAACCTCACCAGTGACAAAGCTAGATTCCAAACATATATTCTGACTCTAAGATCACATTCATGATACTGTGAGGCTTGATGTTCAATCTAAGGATACAACCACAAAAGTGTCTTTCACTAAATCACCAATTTAAATTAACCTACCTATTTTCTTGAAAGTTAATTGGGCTCAACGCAGTTTTGGTTATTTGGACATTCTCATTCATGGTCTCCTGTTAATTTAGCTTTATTATAGATATACATACAATATATGTATGTATAAAACACAATGTTTTAAAAAATCAAGCAATGAGCCAGGTTCTGGGTTTGAATCCCAGCTCTACCATTTAGCAGATATGTGACCTTTGGCAAGTTATCTAATCTCTCTGAAACCCAGTATTCTTATCTATAAATTGAAGATAACAATAATACCTACTTCATTGGGTTGTTGTAAAACATTAGTAATTTCATACTTATAAAGTGCTTAGAACAATGCCTAGCATGCAACAGGCACTCAAGGTTAGCTATCACCACCATAATTAAATTAAATGTATTATTATATGCCTTATTTTTTGGCCTCAGAAACTTTGTTATCTCAACAGCACACAAATAAGTATACAATGAAGATGATGATGAACAGAAAATTTTAGGTTAAGTCTGTGGAGGGGAAAAAATCTCCCAAACCTTCTCATTCGCAGGTGAATGGTGATGCTATAACTTCAGCAGACTAACCAATTATTTTCTGATTTATATTCAGAAGCTATAGCCCTAAATGATCACTACTGAAATTAGGTTCCCATGCCTTTCTATAAATTAGGTTTAGGAAGAAAAACGAACTCACCATGTGCCTTTAAGCAACATGCAAGTGGTGTTTATAAACACCTATTAAGAGGCACAGACTTTCCAAACAACTCAAATTTCAACATTTGGTGGTGCCAATACATTTTCTATAGACAGTAAAAGGATCTGAGATGCAGATAAGTGTATGAGACACATCAAAAAAAGCATATTTATGAGAAGAATTTAAGCTTACCTCTTTTAGCTTTCCACATAAAAAGCAGAGAAAGCAGCAATCATTTTTAAATGAATTACCCTTTTCATATTTGAGGATTTATTGAACTGTAATGAATTAACTCAATTTAGATGTTGGACAGAATTTGTATTTATATTGGATATTTCATTTTAAAAGATATATACCATGTAAAAATCAAATAAAAGGAGGTCTATTGGGTGCTGTTCAAGCAAAAACTATTCATGAGCTGAATTCCACCTAACACCCTGCCTTTAGTCACTAAATGTGGGAGGCATTTAAATGTTGTAAAAATTAAGTATATATACTATTCTATTAGATATCTTATAATGCCTTTCACAGTACTTTTAAAAAATATAACTGAAATACACCAATCAAAAAGTATTAAGCACCTAAAACAAATGAGAAAAAAAATTAGTGATATTGTCAATAAAAAGTTTAAGCCAAGGTTTGAAAAAAAATTGAATCAATTTCATTTAAGGTTAAATCAAAGTTTTACTTCAAAAAATAATGGCTTAGTAGTATAAACAATGTGGGTAAGAGGATATTTGGAAAATAAGATAAATTGATAGGAGTTAAATGATGACCATTCAAAAGATTATCAGAGGCTATATATTACCAGTTGCCAGTTAGAGAGTTGGAAAATGCATTTCTAAGGTTGTTGTTATCCAACTCACAGATCATCATCACAGAAATGACTATTTATCATGTTTTTATGGAACAAAAGCAGGTGAAAAAAATACACCTCAATTACATAAATATCATGTTTCTTATCTTCTAGGGGCTCCCATTTCTAAATAAAACACAAAACTTAAGAAAAGTCAGGTTTAATTGTGCACAAACCAAAAGCACCCATAACTCAGGTTTTTCCTTCACCAGACATTGGAATTTAATGTCAAGAATTACTAACTTAAATCAATAATTAAATGAAATTGTATAAAAAGTTCAAAATACAATTTAATTGTTCCACAGAACATTTAAAATACTTGGAACTGGGCCAACCAAAATTTATCTTGCATGGTAAATTCAATAATTTACAATCAAGCCTATAGATCCAGAATGGAAAATCATTCATGATTTGACAGAAGCAGGGGTCTGATCTCAGGCAGGTAAGCGTGAGCTACTTAGATAGCAAGTAAGCCTAGATCTCCAGCTCACTAAGTGTCTGATTTTGTTGCTTTTAACTTCTTAAAAGTATAGTAATGCTTATGAGTGATTAGTTCATTTTAGTGTTGCTTCTCTTTGTAAATTGGCCATCAGAAAAAGATTAACTGCTAGCAAATATAATAGAATAAAAATGTAAATTCTTAGAAGGTGATTGTTGTCTGATGATATAAATGTAGAATAAATTTAAAGGGTAGGGTGTAAAATGTGACATCCACAGGGGGCTCACATCTTGGGATTGGTAGTTCCACTAGTGAAAAACACATTCACCAGGTGATGAATAGAACTTCAGGGAAATGAAGACATGCTTAATCTGTGTGTGTGACTTGTCATGGAAATGATGACTCTCAGAAGAAATATGATTCATGAGAAAGCCGGCACCCACCCTGTGGTGAAGCAACAGTTACTGAAGATCCTCTCATCATGAGCAAAATTTGGTCAAAGAATTTTAAGAAGTATTTTTTTCCCTTTTTGCATAATATGAGGTAATGAGAGGAAGCATTTTAGCTGCAGAGCAGAAGCATTCTCTTCTAAGTTGAAGAAGATCCTAAAGGAAAAGGAAAGTGCTCAATGAGACCCAAACCAGCTTATCCTGAAGAAAACACCTTTGGGAACCCAGACATCTCAGAAGAAACTGTGAACATAAAAGCAGCAGAGAAAGATCTGCTCTTCAGAACTGTGGCCCTGCTGCAGGCCTAGGGATTAAGCCAGGCTTTCTCTGTCTTTCTCTAAATCCCAGAGGCATTAAAGGGCAAACATAAGGACCTCTTACACATGAACTGGCAGTTCAATGAAAATTCTTGGGTCACAGCCAACACTTTTGCAGACTGGTTAAGAGCTGTGAGCCAAAAGTGGAACAATATCTTGCTTTACTGAATATCAATTAAAGATTCTGCTCATCAAAATACTGTGAAGGGCCATCTACAGTGTCTGAGTTTGCACATTTAAGCAAAGGTTGTACAGTTCATTTCCAAGGTAGATAGTGTTTTTAAGGTTTAATAAATAATTTAATTCCTTTATTTGTAGAATCACTAAGAGTTTATTTATTTTTTTAGACTTCTATGTATTCTTTTTGAAAATATAAAATAAATAAATATACACATATATGTATAATATTTTCCTTAATGTAACATATCTGGCATATATGAAAATATTCTGTATCATCTTCGAAAGTACTATTTTACTATTTACCAGTCTAAGTAATGCTATTCTCATATACATTGCCATTTTCTTGTTTTTTCATAACTAAATACTTTCAAAGGTCTTTATGTTTTTTCTAACTATTCTACATTGTTTCAACCACTGCTTTGCTGAAACAAGTTCTTTTTAAAGATTATATAGAAGAAAATTTTATCCTGATCATTAACTGAAATATCCAAAATATTTAGAATCTTAGATGTTTGAATAGAGCTTTTTACTAAAAATATTAATACTTTTAAAGTCAATATTTTATTTTTATTAAGGTTTAATTAAGGTGTAAGTTTGTATTAGTTGCAGGTATACAACATAATGATTCTATTTGTATATATTGTGAAATGATCACAATAAGTCTAGTCAACATCTGCACCATACTTGGTTACAGAACTTTTTTTCCTTGTGATAAGGACTTTTAGGATCTATTCTCTTAGCAACTTTTAAATATGCAATGTGGTATTATTAACTACTAGAGGCCTGGTGCACAGATTTGTGCACCGGTGGGGTTCCTCAGCCTGGCCTGCGCCCTCTCGCAATCTGGGACCCCTAGGGGGTGTCGGACTGCTGGTTTCAGCCCAATCCCTGTAGGCCAGGTGAGGGACCCCACCCGTGCATGAATCCATGCACCAAGCCTCTAGTATGCATACAAGATCTTTGGTTAATCTCTTCCCCGCTCTCCCCACCCCTTTCCCTCTGAGATTTGCCAGTCTGTTCCATGTTTCCATGCCTGTGCATTGAGCGTTTGCCCCCTGGTGGTCATTGTGCATCACAGCTACCAGTCAAAAGGTCACTTAGGCTTTTATATATATAGATAGGCACTAGGCTATACATTACATCCCCATGACTTAATATATTAATACATAGGAAGTTTGTACATTTTGACTCTCTTTTATCCATCTCAGCCATCCTCCAACCCCCAATCTGTTCTCTGTATCCTGAGCTCTGTGGTGTTGTGTTTTTGTTTTTGGTTAGGTTTGGTTTTTCGATTCCACATATAAGTGAGATCACTGGTATTTATCTATCTCTGTTTGACTTATTTCACTTGGCATAATGCCCTCAGTTTTCTTTAGTTACATTTCTTTTAAATGTACTATATTCCCCCTAAAGCTACATTTCTTTCACAGCATTTTTCTACCTTTTCTTCTGTCTCCCTTTGGCATCCTGGAAAAGAGATTGCATTTGATAAAACAGTGCCCTCATATTTACCTTAAATCATTTGTTCTCAAATGCCTTTTCTACTCTAACACATCTGAGACATGATTCAGTAAGGAATAGTGGCGTGCCAGCCAGTGATTTTGAGATGATAGGGAGTACATATTTCTAAAAAAAATCAATTCCCTAATGTTAAAAATAAATAAATGAATAACTCAAAGAGAGGAAAAGGTAACTCTTCAGATTAACCTATAAAAGGTTATTTCAAAATTCTAGTTTGTTGTTATTTTCATCTGGGTTTTGTTTGGAAGGGAATTCATTTGTTTTTATATATATTACTAGAGGCCTGGTGCACGAAATTCATGCACGGGGGAGGGGGGTATCCCTCAGCCCGACCTGTGCCCTCTCGCAATCTGGGACCCCTCGGGTAGGGTCCCTAGGACTAGCCGGCAATCAGGGCCTATCGGGGCTTTCCTTCCTCCAGCTGCCAGCAGCTGGCCCCGCCCCACCGCTGCCACTGCTTGCCATCTGTGCAGCGCTGCCCCTCTCCCCCACCACCGGTCGCCTTCTTCTGTGGGCGACAGGTCTGGGGTGCAATCCCTTGGTTGGCCTGGGCCTCCCTCTGTGGGGTGATCACTGGCCGGCCCCGCACACCTGCCACAGCATCGCTTGCAGGTGGTGTGGGCCTCCCTCTGCATGGCGATCGATTGTGGAACCCCACAATCGATTGCCCCGCAGAGGGAAGCCCAGGCCACCTGGCTGGCGGCACTGCGGCAGGTGGGCAGGGCCTCCCTCTGCAGGGCAATCGATCTGGGGGCCCTGGGATCGATCGCCCTGCAGAGGGAGGCCCCGCCCACCCACACAGGCTGCCAGCTGGGTAGCTTGGGCCTCCCTCTTTGGGGCGATCGATTGCAGAGCTCCCCCATCAATCACCTGCAGAGGATGGCCTGGGCCTCCCTCTGTGAGGCGATCAAGGGGCGATGGGGGGGCTCCCAAACCAATCGCACCACACCCGCCTTGGCTGGCCTGGCGCCAGTGCATGTCATAGCATGGTCATCCAGAAGGTTGTCCGGAAGGTCATCTGGATGGTCGTTCTGCTGTTCTGTCGTTTGGTCGATTTGCATATTATGCTTTTATTATTAAAGAGTTTTATTAATTTTGTGTCCTTTTTAACTTATCAGTTTACATATTTCAGAATTAAATTGCCTGAAGGTACAAATGCAAACATTAAAAATTTAGCTAAAAAACATAAAGCACAGCAGCAACACCATCAGCATATATTAAGCAACACTTTTAAAGGTTCTCCCAAACTCAACAGGTTGGATTTCCCTGCCAATAATAATTAAGGCCTCCACCAAACTCCACAAGTGTTCTTGTCACCACGTGGTGAACCTCAGAATTAATTTCCAGAGTTCTGTAACTACTCAGAGTTGTCCACATAGAAAAAAGACCTAAACTATTAGAAATTTATAGATAACTAGAGGCCCGTGCACCAGTGGGGTCCCTCGGCCTGGTCTGCGCCCTCTTGCAATCTGGGACCCTTTGAGGGATGTTGGACTGCCAGTTTCACCCGATCCCCGCAGGCCAGCCCAAGGGACCCCACCAGTGCATGAATCCATGCACCGGGCCTCTAGTATGCATATAAGATCTTTGGTTAAACTCTTCCCGCCCTCCTCCCTCCCCCTTCCCTCTGAGATTTATCAGTCTTCCATGTTTCCATG
Organism: Myotis lucifugus; assembly: GCF_000147115.1. Taxonomy (NCBI): domain Eukaryota; kingdom Metazoa; phylum Chordata; class Mammalia; order Chiroptera; family Vespertilionidae; genus Myotis; species Myotis lucifugus. Next base: position 1,175,522 of record NW_005871209.1, on the reverse strand, counting down.
CCTGTGCATTGAGCGTCTGCCCCTTGGTGGTCAGTGCACATCATAGCTACCAGTCAAACAGTCAAATGGTCGAATGCTCGCTTAGGCTTTTATATATATAGAATAGATAATTTACACCTTTAAATATGCCGAGAAACAAATAGCATTGAATGCCCTAACATCAGAAAATACCTACTAAGTTTGATATTTATTTTAAAAATCCAGGGCCTGACAGGTAACCTCACCTAAAGCAATGCAGGTTTTTTGTTTTCTTGTTTTAATTAATAGGGATGATAAGGTCAGGGTGGGGAGTTGTTTATGTATTTTGGCGATTAAAGTGACAGCCAGAGGAGTCAAACACAGAAAGATTTTTAAAACTGGAAGTATCATTTAGGTCACATTTATTGATTAGCTATAGAGTACCTCCTGTCAGCAAGAGGAGAATTTCTCCAGGAAACCATGGGTTAGCCACATACTAAGTGGTGCTATGACACCGGTACCACTACCCTAAACAGATGTTGCACATCAGTCTACAGAGCACTTTCAAACTCATGCAGTCTCTATATCCTATGCTCAGGACATTGGCTCTGTGGGTTAGTTAATCCTATCTAATAAAAGAGAAACATGGTAATTAGCCATACGGCCCCTACCCTTCCCATTGGCTAATCAGGGTGATATGCAAATTAACTGCCAGCCAAGATGGCGGCCGGCAGCCAGGCAGCTTAAAGCTAACAGGAGGCTTGCTTGCTTCAGTGACAGAGGACTCCAACGTTCCCCGCCTGCCGCTGCCGGCCTCTGAGCTTGCAGTTTGAAACATTGTTACAAATATAGAAGCTAAACAAAACCCCAGAAACCTGCTTTCAGCCAGCCGGGATCTCAGAGCTGGAGTCGCAACAAAGTGTCAAATACAGAAGGTAAACAAAGGCCAGAAACCTGCTTTCAGCAGCCGAGCCTCAGAGAAAAAGCCGGCTCTCAGCTCCAGTGACAGCCATAGAAGGTAAATAAATGCCAGAATAAAAAAAAAAAAAGAAAAAAAGGAGAGGTTTGGAGCTTCAGTCGCCCGCCAGCCTGAAAACAGCCCTCAGCCCCTCACCCAGACTGGCCAGGCACCCCAGTGGGGACCCCCACCCTGAAGCAACAAGATGGCGGCTAATTTGCATACTGAAGGCAGGCGGCAGCAGGCAAGGCTGTCTGCGGTCTGGGATCCAGATCTGTGACCCTGCCAGGCGGGGGGCAGTGCTTGAGGCTGTCCGCGGTCTGGGACCTGGATCCATGTCCTCGCGGGTGGGGCGGCAGTGCTTGAGGCTGTCCTCGGTCCCAGGACCCAGATCTGTGACCCTGCCAGACGGGGGGCACCGCGGGAGGCTGTCCGCAGTCCAGGACTCGGATCTGTGACCCTTCCAGGCGGGGGGCAGTGCTTGAGGCTGTCTGCGGTCTCGGGACCCAGATCTGTGACCCTGCCAGGCGGAAGGCAGTGCTTGAGGCTGTCCTCGGTCCCTGGGACCCAGATCTGTGACCCTGCCAGGCGGGGGGCAGCGCTTGAGGCTGTCTGCTGTCCCGGGACCCAGATCCGTGACCCTGCCAGGCAGAGGGCAGTGCTTGAGGCTGTCCTCAGTCCCGGGACCCGGATCTGTGACCCTGCCAGGCGGGGGGGCAGTGCTTGAGGCTGTCCGCGGTCCCAGGACCTGGATCTGTGACCCTGCCGGGCGGGGGGCAACGCAGGAGGCTGTCTGCAGTCCGGGACCCAGATCTGTGACCCTGCCGGACGGGGGAGGGGCACCGCGGGAGGCTGTCCGCAGTCCAGGACCCGGATCTGTGACCCTGCCAGGTGGGGGGCAGTGCTTGAGGCTGTCTGTGGTCCTGGGACCCGGATCTGTGACCTGGTGGGCAGGGGGGCAGCACGGGAGGCTGTCTGCAGTCCGGGACCCGAATCTGTGACCCTGCCGGGTGGGGGTCAGTGCTTGAGGCTGTCCACAGGACCAAGACACGGATCTATGACCCTGCTGGGCCGGGGGCAGCGCTTGAGGCTGTGCACGGTCCCGGGACTCGGATCCGTGACCCTTCACGGCGGGGAGGCAGCCATCAGCGCCCAGGAGTGACTGCGCAAGATCCGCCTCCTGGCCCAGAAGGATCAGGATCGCAGGGACAGCCACCTTGGCGGACCAGACTGACGTCCTCCTGGCCGCACCACGGGGGTTTGCGGATCTACAAAGCCAGAGGCCTCCGGTGTGCACATACCCGCCTGGCATGCGAACATCCCCCAGCACACTGTCACCCTCCCACGCCTGCAACAGTTGCAAACCAAGGCGTGCACAAGTTCCCCCCGCCTCTCCAGCGCACTTCCATCAACCCGGCATGCCTAACACCCCCACAGGATGTGCACACATCCCCTCTGATGCGCTCACGTCCTTTGGAGAGTGTCTGGGTGTTCTGGGTGCTGAGAGTGGGTGCCTGTGAGATGACAGTGAGAGGGCAGAGTGGTGATGCCCTATTCCCACGGAGGCCAGTGCAGCTACGAGATCACCTCTGGGGAGTTAATGCAGGTGCTGAGGCAGGAGCAGGTGCAGACAGACACACCTGGTGGGCGTGGGCGGCCCTCTCTGAGGTGCCTTTGGTCAGTGTTCAAGATCAAGGTCCCAGAGGCGGAGAGGAATTCCGTCCTCTCAGTGAAACAGTGGGATAGTCGGGGCGACTGTAGAGGAGGAATGTGCACTTTGGGTGCCAGCACCCATGAGTGAAGGCTGCCCTGACTGAGCCTTGCTTGCTTGGGGCCTAGCGCACTCCTGCCGGGCAACGGGTGACAGGACGTGCTTTTCCGAATTAATGAGAGAAAACATTGATTCTCCTGCTGCCCACGAAGGTGGAAAGTGAAGTGGGAAGACATGTGGGGAATGAACAAGGTTCCCTGTCTGGGGGTTCCAAATCTGCTGTTGGTTTCTTTCACAACTGACTAGAGATATACAGGGTGTCCCCCCAAAATGTATACACACTTTGAATACCTACTAATTCCAATGGTTTTAAGCATAAGAAAGGAACAACAATGGAGCTGTTATCTGTTAAAAGTGTGGGCACAAACAGGTAGTTGGACATTCCCTGAGGGGTCTCAGATTGGAGAGGGTGAAGGCCAGACTGAGGGGCCCCTTCTCCCCCCCTACTCCAGTGCACGAATTTCGTGCACCGGGCTACTAGTAGGTATCATAATCATCATTATGCTAATGAGGAAACAGGCCCAGAGATATCAGTTTATTCCAAGAAACCAATATACACAAGAAAATAATTTTGCTTAAGGTTCCATACCACATTCTGAAGTCCCATTGACCTGGCCTGGCCTGTTACATAGTGACACTCAGTGTTACCCAGTTGTTCTGCAGCTTCAGACTATACCACCTTTCAAGTGACAATGCTGCCTCTACATAAAAAGACACGGTAGGTAAAGAACTGGCTCCACTATCTCTTGGTCAGGGGCAGTCTAGGGCAGATTATTTTGGATTCCAGTTTCCACAGCTTGTAATAACTATCTTACAAACAGCTTTAACAATTAAATAAATTGTTTTAAAATATTGTCTTGCAAATCATGAAATGCTATATAAAATTTCATTCAGTCAGTCAGTTTACAAATATTAAATGTCTTCTATGTGTCACATACTGTGGATATAATAATTAGCAAAACAAATATGATTTCTCCCCTCCTGATGCTAGATGATGGTTACTAGTCTGGAGGATAATTATTTGTGATCTTAGGTTTACTGGCACACTTATACAAAAATTTCTAATAAAGTAGCATTGTCATAAAACCAAGTCCAGAAGAAAACTGAGTAACAGAAAGAGATCAGAATGTGTAAGAAAATAGTTTCATTTATTTATCTCATTGGCTTGATGCTTATAGTACAGTGTCTTGTTTTAAATACATAGCAAATGAAGCATGTGAACAATTTGGAAATGATTCATAGGCAAGCTACAAATATGGTTAACTGGTTGAAAAATAGTATCGGTAAGGGAAATGTTTGAAGGATTAGGCTTTTTAAATTTGAAGATGGAAAAAATCAAAACAAGCTTTAAAAAGTTGTCAGGTGAATTCAGTTATGTAAATTCTGCTTCTTTCTGTTTCAAAGGCTCAAGTTGAGGCATAAAAGGTTGGTTAGATTGTGGGGGAGAGGAAATGAGTCCTACTGCAAGAGTTCTTAAATAAATTATTACTATAAAAATAATCACTCTAAAATTAAATTGACACTTTTTTGGTTTTTTTTTAGTAATAGTTGACATTCTCTTATGTCAGAAATTGGTGAATTGAGGGGGAAAAACTCAGTGATTTCTCAAGGTCCTGCAAGTAATACCCCTTTAACTTGGTGCTTATTTCTCTACAATTAAATAAAAGGATCCATTATCTTTCATTCAAATTTATTCTGGAAAAGAGTAGGATAGGGAAAGAGGAACTGGGCTTAACAATTATCTTCATTTTTATGAAAGTGTTAACACTGCATAGAAATTAGACAGTTGTTCTACATGTCCTCAGAGGCCAACACCACAAAGAACTGGCTTAAATGAGAACATAGGAGATTTGGGTTAGATGATTCCTAAACACTAGGTAGGGAAAAGCAGAGCAGACCACAGAGCACATATTTAACATTAGCAGGGTTGAACAACGGCTAAGAACAGAAGAACCAAGTGAAAAGAGATTCCGCCCTGGACGGAGACATTCTCTACTCCAAAAATATTACATAACTGTTAAGGTAAAATTTTAATCTGCTTTTGAGTACATATTCTACATGATCCATACAATAGTACAGATTTTATTTTTCCTTCTCTCTCTTCTTTTAATTTGGTGGGAAAACTCAGAGAGATCTGGGTAAATTCCTCCCCATTCCCACCAATTAACCATTAGAAAAGTCTAGAATTTGATTGTTGTGGTAAGCAATAAAACATTTTACATAATCAAATTAAATCTATTATATATCCATAATGTCTACTTCAGCAGGTTTGTTTAAACAATTGTGCAGGAATTCAATTATATTCTTTTTTTTTTTACTCTACCTCCTTTTAAAAGGATATAAGATAGTTTACAGCAAAGGATATCTACACTAATAAAAGAGAAACATGGTAATTAGCGTACGACCGCTACCCTTCCCATTGGCTAATCAGCATATCCTTATGCAAATTAACTGTCAGCCAAGATGGCGGCCGGCAGCCATGCACTGAAGCGAACATGAGGCTTGCTTGCTCCAGTGACTGCGAACTCCAACGTTCCCCGCCTGACTTGCCGGCCTCTCAGCTGGCAGTTTGAAACATTCTAACAAATATAGAAGCTAAACAAAACACCAGAAACCAGCTTTCAGCCAGCCGGGATCTCAGAGCTAGAGTTATACATTGTTTCGATTATAGCAGCAGAAGCCTCAGAGCTAGAGCCAGAGCTAAAGCTGGCCCAGAATAAAAAAAAAAAGAAAAAGAAAACAAGGAGCGGTTGGGAGCTTCAGTCAATTGCCAGCCTGAAAGCAGCCCTCAGCCCCTCACCCAGACTGGCCAGGCACCTCAGTGGGGACCCCCACCCTGATCCAGGACACCCTTCAGGGCAAACCAGCCTGCCCCCAGGCCTCTATCCTATATAGTAAAAGGGTAATATGCCTCCCAGCACCGGAATCAGCGGAGCAGCGAGCCTCCTGGCACCGGATCAGCGTGACAGGGGCAGCGTCCAAATCCCCTGAATCCCCCTGCCGGCTCTTTTGTGTGACAGGGGGCAGCGCCCCAACCCCCCCCCCCCACAGGCCCTGCTCTGTGTGTGACAGGGTAGAGCCATAACCTCCCCATCGGCCCTGCCCTGAGTGTGAGAGTGGCGGCGCCCCAACTCCCTGATCGGCCCTGCTCTATGGGTGATAGAGGGTGGCGCCCCAACCCCCCCCACACACGGGCCCTGCTCTGTGTGTGATGGGGTAGAGCCATAACCTCCCCATTGGCCCTGCCCTCAGTGTGACAGTGGCGGCGCCCCAACCCTGTGATCCGCCCTGCTGTGTGTGTGACAGGGGGTGGTGCCCTAACTCCCCTATTGGCCCTACTCTGTGAATGACAGGGGGGAGCTCCTCAACCCCCTGATGGGCCCTGCTCTGTGAGTGACAGGGGCAGCGCCCCAACCCCCTGATTGGCCCTGCTCTGTGCGTCACAGGGGGTTGCACCGCAACCTCCCCATCGACCCTGCCTTGAGTGTTATAGGGGGCGGTGCCCCAACCCCCCAATCAGCCCTACCCTGAGCGTGACTGAGGGTGGCATCGCAACCTCCCCATCCGCCCTGCTCTGTGCATGACAGGGGGCGGCGCCCCAACTCCCCAATCGGCCCTGCTCTGAGCCCGACCAGGGGCTGCACCTAGGGATTGGGCCTGCCCTCTGCCACCCAGGAGCAGGCCTAAGCCAGCAGGTCGTTATCTCCCGAGGGGTCCCAGACTGCGAGAGGGCACAGGCCGGGCTGAGGGACCCCCCTTCCCCCCGGAGTGCACAAATTTTTGTGCACCGGGCCTCTAGTTATATACTATAATAAGGTAAAGAATACAGACATAAAATATCAAAAAAAGGAGAAAAAGAGAACTCAAGTTTTTGCGATTGACCTTCAAACTTGGTTCCTGGCACCCAGGGCAAAAAGAGAAATACAGTGTAGAATATAATAAAGACCTATAATGAACCCCAGAGAGGAAGCATTCCAATTCCCAAGGATGAAAAAATTCTTTAATACTAGATTACTGATTTCAACTTTTTTGAAATAGGACTATATGTTCACTGAAGATAATTCGGACAGTACAAAAAATATAAAAAGGAGGAAGAAAATTAAAGATCCCAAATCCTACCCTCAGAAGCAGCCATGTTTTATCACATTAGTATATTTCCTTCCAATCTCTTTCTTGTATATTTTACATGAATGAGATCAAAGCATATAATTTTGAGGTCTGTGTGTGTTCAGTTAATGTAATATTAAATTAAGGCATGAACTTTTTAAATGACTGCATAAAGCTTTATTATGTGGAAATACTATATTAACCATTCCTTTAATGTAAGTTATTTAGGTTATTTCTAAATTTTTGCCATTATAAATAATGCTTTATTGAACACCTTTGTACATTAACCTTTATTTGCATTTCTAAGAATTTTCCTTAAGAGACGCTCCTAAATTTGAAATTACTTGGACAATGGGTGTAAACATTTTTAAGATTCTTCATATGTTTTTCTATTGGAGATAATTTTTTTCAAATAGTGTACTATGTGGTTGTACAAAAGAATGAGGAAGATTGCAATGAACTGATATTGAATGATTTCCTGAAAATATTGCTAGGCTTAAAAAAGTGCAAATGGAAAAACTGTCACTGTCTGGAGCATTTGAGATCTTGCTTCCCAGCAATTATCATCAGTTTGGCTCAAATAAACTCTTATAAAATTCTCTAAACAACCCCTTAAAAAAGTACAAATGGTCACATATATGTATTTTTCCTTATTTTCCTTTCCCAGAAAAAAATCCACCCTGAAGGGTCAAATCTGGGACAATAAGTACATAATGAATGATTAACCATTTTTAAAAATAGGAACTAATGAGTGTATACAGACAAATGAAGGATAACGAAGGAAGTGCTTTTGCTTAACAGTGGAATGCTGAGGGTCAACTAATAAATGTGAGGGGATTACCCAGAGTTGAAAATTAACATTTTACATCATAGTATAGAGCAGGGGTCCTCAAACTTTTTAAACAGGGGGCCAGTTCACTGTCCCTCAGACCGTTGGAGGGCCGGACTATAGTTTAAAAAAAAAAAAACTATGAACAAATTCCTATGCACACTGCACATATCATATTTTGAAGTAAAAAAAACAAAATGGGAACAAATACAATATTTGTATTTGCATGTGGCCCGTGGGCCGTAGCTTGAGGACCCCTGGTATAGAGCAGTAGACTAAAACAGACAGAATCAACAATGGTTGCTAAATCTCAGGGGAATTTTTATGAGGAGTAAAATATCTGTGTGGTCTTAAAGTATTTCTCCACAGAAAAAAATAATTATGCAATGAAGAAATCAGACCACCCTACACAGATAAACAAAATTAACATTATCAATAAATGTCAGATGGACTTTATATGCCTTTAGATGTGATACTCTGAGAAGTACAGACCACATTTAAAAACATTTCAACTGAGAATATAAAAAGAATCTAGTATTCTATTTGTATTCATTAAGTACAGAATGTGAAATGTTCTACCAAAAAAAGAGGATAGTCTATATTTTTCAAAGATATCAAGGTCATAAAAGACAAAGTAGGGCTATGGAACTATTCCAGATTAAAGGAGACTAAGGAGATATAACAACTAAAAATACTTGATCTTAACTGGATTCTAAGATAAAAATTATCACAGTAATGTTAAACTCACTAACACTGGTAACTACACTGTCACTATGTAAGAGAATATCCCTATTCTTAGGAAATACACTCTGAAGTTTCAGGTCTGAAGGTCATGATTTATGTTCAATAGCCTCAAATACTTTCATAAGATGATTTTAAAGCAAATAGGGCAGAACATTAACAATAGATGGATCTGGGTAAAATTTACATAACTGTTCTTTGTACAAATCACCTTCTTACAACTTTTCTATATAAGATTGAAATTATGTGAAAATAAAGAGTTTAAAAATTAAGCAAAAGAAAATGTTTGTTTCACCTTACTCTCCCACCAAGAATTTAACGTGCCTCCCTTATTTCTTCCCTTACCAGCATTGTATTGTTTCTTATAATCTGCTATTTCATAGGCAAAAATAGTATCGTAATGTACATTTATTTGCTACTAATGAGGTTGAAAACATATCCATATGTTTATTACTAATTTATATTTTTAATCTGTAAATGATCTATTTCTCTTTCATTTCCAGGCACAATTTTCTTAAATAAAAGCTACATTGACTCACAAATGTCAAGAACAAAATCTTCAAACACATTTCCATAGAAATTTTGGAACTGGGTTTTATAAGGCTGTTTCTTTAAGTGAATTCAATAATGTTGAAGGCATAATTTCATGTTGGCAAGAGGTCACTCTACAAGAGGTGGAAGTGCATGTAATTCCCTTCCAGAGGGGCATGTTTTCATTGCCTTTTTAATTACCCATGCACTCCAGGTAGATTACCACTAGATGGGAGTAGTGCTCAGTGCTATAGTCTTAGCAGCCAAACACCTCAATTTGCTTAAATAAAGAAGCAGTCATTAATTCATTCAATGAACCTGTGTCTCTTTTCCAGGTACTATGCTAGACTGGTTCTTTGTATCCACTGCCTTATAGATTTAAAAGTATGGATTATTAGTATTTTAATCAGAACTAATTTCCTTTTAGAAAACTATTTCAAAATGTAATATAATTATTACTTAAATATCAAATATACTTTAAAATAAAAAAGAATTCTATGTTATGTTATTTATATTTTGCCTCACTATATATTAGCTATCCAATTAGAGCTCAATCTGACCCTCTAGACCCCTGAATGGAAATCCACAGTATTTCACCTTGAACTCTAGTCTAATATAAAACTATCTTCTCTCCCCCTTGCTGGATCAATCGTCTCTCCAAATTATCCCAGTCTAAGAAACAAGCTTCAAAGCAAATGAGGTGGTACACACCTCTCTAATGGTCCCTACAATGCTGTTCACCTCACAGACCTCAATTCTGCTTTCTTTTTTCTGTAACAGTCCCAATTTCTCCCAATGCTTTTTACATGTAAAGCATTTACTTTTATTGGTCCCTTCCATCAGAAACTTGTAAATTTAAATATAAACAAAATTATTTGCTACTTAACCAATTTACAACTCATACCACTTCGCAACAAGCCTCTCACGTTTTAACTGAACAAAGAAATTTAACTCTTCTAAATAATTAAGCGTGAATAACAGAATGTCAGAGGCTGGCAAAACATTATTGCATCATACCTTCTTTTACCTAAACGTTAATATGTTAAGTATACCATGAAAATGTGATAAGATATTGGGCAAATATAAATACCTCTTTTTTAATAAATATATTTTTATGTTTTTTTAATTGATTTTTAGAGGGTGAGGAAGGGAGAGGGATAGAAAGATAGAAACATTGAGAAGAGAGAAACATCATCAATCAGCTACCTCCTGCACACCCCCTACTGGGGATCGAGCCCAAAAACCAGGCATGTGCCCTGAGGAGGAATATAACCAGTAACCTCTTGGTTCCTGGGTTGATGCTCAGCCACTGAGCCACACCAGCCGGGCAATAAATACTTTTTAAAAATATGTCTTTATCGATTTGAGAGAGAGAGGGAGAGGGAGAGAGAGAAAAACATCCATGAGAGAAAGAAACATCAATCAGCTGCCTCCTGCACAACCCATACAGGGGATCGATCCCCACAACCTGGGCATGTATCCTGACTGGAATTGAACTAGTGACCTCTTGGGACACAGGATGACACTCAACCAACTGAAATACCCTAGCCAGGGCTTTAATTAATACTTTTGATTTTGTATAAGGCAAGCAGCAAATAACCTGTTTTTCTTTTCTTTTCTTTCTTTTTTTTTTTTGTGGTCCTCACCTGAAGATATTTTTGTATTGCTTTTAGAGAGAGAGGGAGGGAGAGCGAGAGAGGAACATCTATCAGTTGCCCCAACTGGGAATTAAACTCAAAGAATTTTGGTGTATGGAGCAGTGTTCCAACCAACTGAGCTACCCATCCAGGGCATGATTTTCTTTACTGACAGGTTTCCTTTTGAAAATTATCCACTCAACCTTATGTCTCTGAATGTTCCACATATGTGATATGTATTTAAAAATTAATATATATGCATTGTAATGACATTCAGATTTATTTTTATTATAACATAAATTCCTACAATGAAATATTGTTTTTCTGTATGTGAGTATGAGTTGATAAGTTGTGCTTTGTTCGCAGACATTTGACTTTATTAACTGATTTCTGCTCCTCTATGTCATTTTTCTTCCCTGTTTCTTGCTCCACATCCATATCCTTCTTGCCATCGAAGCCTCTATCTTCAGGCTCTCTCTTCAACCATCTGTCTGGCTGAACCGAAGACCTCATTATCTCTGTTTAAGACACTTAGTGGCCTCCTAAGACCCTCTTGGAATTAAAAAATAAAAATAAAGCATAAGGTTGGCTTATTAAGAGAGCACGCAGAAGTAATCCTCCAAAAGATGGGGGGCGGGGGAATATTACTATTGCCATAAACCATTCATCAATTAAATCCACTGCAAGTAAGAATTCCCATCACATTTGGCTTCCTAAGTTTCTATAGTGGTGAATAAAGTCAAGAACTAGAAATTCCTGCCTTCATTTTCCCTCTCTACCATCCCTTCTTCACACTTAAGAATTAGAGTCTTTTTTTAAAATTATTAAATTTATTGTGGTGCATTGGTTGGAATCTTCTTTATAAAATTTAAGAATAATCAATCAGGTCTATCTCATGCTTCAAAACCTTCAATGGGTCTCCATTGACCTTGTAATTAAGTTCAAATTCCATTACAGAGTTATAAACCCTTTCAAAATCTGGCCTTTATTCAATATTCCAGCTTCATCTTTTCACTCATCTCCATTTCATACTTATCACTGAAGCCATCCTAAATTTATCTCAAGTGCCATGTTTATTCTGGCTTCAAAGCTTTTGCACAGCTATACCCTCTTGTCATAATCATGCTTCCTAACTTTTCTATCTTTCAAAGACACAGCTATACCCTCTTGTCACAATCATGCTTCCTAACTTTTACATCTTTCCAAGTCCAACGAGAATATTCTTCCAGGCAGCCTTTCCTAATCCTGTTGATAGTAATTATTTTGTCCTCTTCTGTGTCTCACATATTATATTTCATTTACCACTCTGTGATATAATTAACTTACATGCCTGTCTCGCATACTCTGTTAGAGTCCCTTAAAGACAGAAACTAAAAGTTTCCTTTTGTACCCCATAAGAAAGTGCCTGACCCATAATAGGGGCTCAATGTCAATTTGCTTGACCTAAAAATGCTACTCCATAATCAGTTTAATGAAGCATCTCTTCCATGAGATTATATGAATAGTTTAGTATATTTCTGGCCAGCTTGGTTCTCTGTGCCAAAAGAAACAATCCTATTCTTGGTTTGCCATCTGCGTTACTATTACAACACTTGACATTACTGTAGTGGGACCAATAATGGAAACAGTTATACTTAATATTACCCTATAATTAAAATTGTCCTTTAATATAATGGAAACGATACTTAATAATGCTCATTATTATTAATATTCAGTGTTTATTAGGTGTCTGACATTGAATTTTGTGATTACATATGATTATCTAATTCAGACCTCAAAACAACTCTTCCCCATTTCTTATTTACATAGATCTGCATTGATGTGGCCACCTCCTGGTTGCTTTACATTAATTTTATTTTGTGGCAGTACACATAAATTGTTTGCAGAGATGATTTGTCCAGTATCCCTAAGGAAAATAAGTCACGATGCAGACATGAAAATGTTTTTAAGCCTTTTTCCTGAAAATATTTGCTTCAGGGGAATTTAATGGCTTTGCCAGTGAGTCTTCCAGGCTAGCTTTAATACATGAGTGAATTAAAAGCATGAACAAATGGCAACGCTCCAAGCATGGCGAGCTTATTGACTTTTGTCGTGTAGGAATATCTACTGAATAGGACAGTTAGTGGCAGAAATGCCTGGTATGGTAGACTCTGCTTTGTTTGACATACTGATGTAAAAATGAGTATTATTGATTAATTTTTTAAACAGACAATTTTCCAGAGACTAGATTAGAATCTGAAAATGCTATTAACCTCACAGTAATGGAAAAGACTCTAACTCCATTTGATGGCAGCAGCTGAAGAGAAATTCAGGTTAGGGGCCAATCACCTCAGAAAAATTAGTTCACTGTACCACTTGCAGTAGGAAGCAAATATGGTTTTGAACGTGCTCCAATTGGATTTGATGGTTCTGGAAGCTCTGAAAAACCAGGGGGAATATTTGCATGAGTGTCACATTTTTAAAGCATCCTTCTTTTTGTCCGTAGGGTTAAGAGAAAAAAGAGGAAGAAGATAGTGCTTGCTTGCTTATTAATTCATTATTTATTAAATAAGAATGTTCCTTCCCAAATGAAGAATGATTCTGAACTTTACCAACTCAAATGTGTTACTTAAGGAATATTTGCATTGCACTATTTGATTTTTCTGCTTTTTTCTCTACTTTAGCTAGGTAAATTATTCTTTGTTTGGGGGAATATTGAAATAAGGAGTTTTCATTGATTCTGGGAGTTTAAGAACTAGAATTATAAATAATAAAAGTATAAGATTAGAATTGTCAATTATCTGACTTGGCTTAAAAGAGGAAATTTGCTAATAAAAGTAGGATAAAACTAACTGTCAATGTACCTATTTTATATGAGGAATAGTAGTGCAAACTTCAAAATTTTTGAGATTTACAAATTTTGTTGTGATTTACTCAAATTATCTAGCCAAAAAGTAATCATCTGTATTTAATAGGTAATGCAATTACTTTTTTATTAAAAGCATGCTATTATTTTCATCAAATAAGATATTTTGTAACAAAATAAAACACACAAATATTTAAATGTTAATATTTAAAGCCTGGTTAAAAGTATCAGTGATAGTGATAAACTGAATTAACATGTGAAAGTCACTGGTTAAAAATATTAGAAGGTGAGATTAAAAATGGCAGCAGAGTAGGTGGTTGCTGCATGGACATGCTCCCAGGAACAAGATGGTATTACAACTGAAATATGGAAAGGCTTCCTGAATAATCAACAGAAAACTCACAGGAGAGAACCCTGATACCCAAGGACCGAAGGTGGAGACTGCATAGAAAATGGTAGGAGGCGCGGAGGCGCAAAAGGGCTGGCCAGGCACCCACAGACAGCAACTGAAGTCCTGGAGAAATATCTCAGCTGGGGAGGGGCGGGGGAGGGGGGTGCCACTGAGAACTCTGGGATCTAATCCCCAAGCTGGGCTCCCCAGCAGAAAGTGCCAAATCTGAGGAGGATACCCACATAACATTTAGCTGTGAAAAGCAGCAGGGTGCTATCTGCCAGAGAGTGGCAGCTGAAAGTTCAGGCACCCTCTTAAAGAGCCAATGCACAAAAATTCCCTATGGAGCCACCCACCTTGTGCTCTGGCAGAGGGAGGGTGAAGTGGACTGGAGCTGTGAGAGCAGAACCTGGGACTGGGGACTAGGGGGATAGAGCTCAGAAGGCAGACACCCCAAGTTTCCCTCAAACAGCGGAGGACATCATTCCCACATAGACATTTGCCTTGCCTGGAGGAAGACAGTCAACACACCCTATTGGAAAACACCTTGCCCTGAGGCCACTTAAGAGATTAAAAGTAACAATTAGCCTCCAGGCAGAAGCAACTGCCCCACACTGTTGAAAAAAAAACTCTCCCTATACCTGAGGACGATTGCCTGGGGACAATTCAACTCAGAATCCTATTAGTCTGTAGACAGAGGCCACCTCAGGAGGCTTTGAGTCTTTGCCTGATCCAATTAGTCAGAAACAGCCTTAACATTGTCCTGCACTAGAGATTGAGCCAAAATATAAGATGGCTCTGTCTTTTGGTTTTGTTCCATCCACCAAAAGGGTGGATTACAAACAAATATTTGGTAATACGCAGTTACAATCGGCCGAGTTTACACGTTTCCCGCACTCCACCGCAAATCTATATGAACCGAGTTAAAGACGGCTCCCGCGGAGTACGCGCAATTCACGCGAGCCGACTTAACTCGTTTCCCACACTCCAAGTGTTAACATTGTCCTGCACTAGAGATTGAGAGGTGTAGAGGATCTACCTAAAACCTAGTCACAACCCCAAACAGACAACCAAAATGAGGAGACAAAGAAACAACCCGCAAATGAAAGAACTAGAGAATTATCCAGAAGAAGAGATAAATGAGGCATTTATATCTTATCTTATCCAGAAGAGATAAGAAATATATCTGAAACAGAGTTCAGAGTAATGATGGTAAAAATGCTCAACAGTATGAAAAAAGATATAGTAACTATGAAAAAAAACAGTCTGAGATAAAGAATGACATAATACAAATAAAGAACACATTGGAAGGAATACACAGCAGATTAGGAGAAGCTGAGGATCGAATCAGTGAATTAGAAGAGAGTTGAAAATATCACTCAATCAGAGAACCCAAAAGAAAAAACAATTGAAAAACAGGAGGACAGCTTAAGGGAGCTGTGGGACAATGTGAAGCATAACAATATTAGAATAGCAGGTGTGCCAGAAGAGGCAGAAAGGAGAAAGGAATAGAGAAGGTGTTTGAAGAAATAATGGCAGAAAAGTTCCCTAACTTGGTAAAGGAAAAAGTCACACAAGTTCAGGAGGCATAGAGAACCCCAAACAAGAAGAACCCAAACAGATCCATGCCCAGACACATCATAATTAAAATGCCAAAAATTAAAGACACAGAGAGAATCTTAAAGGCAGCAAGAGAAAAGAAAACTGTTACCTACAAAGGAGTTCCCATAAGGCTGACACCTGATTTCTCATCAGAAACTCTACAGGCCAGAAGGGAATGGCCTCAAGGTAATAGAAAGCAAGGATCTGAGACCAAGATTATTATATCCAGCAAGGCTATCATTAAAAATAGATGGTCAAATAAAGAGCTTCCCAGACAAAAAAAAGACTAAAGGAGTTCATTACCACCAAGCCAGCATTACAAGAAATGCTAAAGGGATTGCTGTAAGTGATTGCTAAGAAGAAGAAACAGAGAGAGAAACCTAACCATACAGAATTAAAATGGCTATAAATAAGTACCTCTCAATAATAACCCTAAATGTAAATGGATTAAATGCTCCAATCAAAAGGGGTAGCTGAATGGGTACAAAAACAAGACCCAACTATATGCTGTCTACAAAAGATCCACCTCAAAACAAAAGACACACACAGGATGAAAGTGAAGGGATATAAAAAAAAATTTTCATACAAATGGAAAAGAAAAAAAGAACTGGAGCAGCAATACTCATATCCGACAAAACAGACGTTAAAATGAAGGCTATCACAACAGACAACAAAGGTCACTACATAATACTAAAGGGATCGATCCAACAAGAGATATAAGCCTGGTAAACATATATTCACCCAATATAGGTTCACCTAAACATATTAAAAAGAATTCTAGAGGACTTTAATGGAGAAATTGACAATACAGTCATAGCAGGGGACTTTAACACCCCTCTAATTTCACTGGACAGATCTTCCAGAAAATAACTTAACAAAAAAACAGAGACTCTAAAGGACACACTGGATCAGACATTTATAGAACATTTCACCCCAACACAACAGAATATACATTCTTCTCAAGTGCACATGGATCGTTCACAAAGATAGACCACATGTTAGAACCCAAAACAAGTCTCTACAAGTTCAAGAAGATTGAAATCATATCAAGCATCTTCTCAGATCACAGTGGAATAAAATTAGAAATCAACTACAGTTAAAACACCCAAAAACATTCAAACACATGGAGGCTAAATAGCATGTTATTAAACTATGAATGGGTTACCAACGAGATCAAGAAAGAAATAAAAAACTTCCTGGAGACAAATGAAAATGAATACACAACAACCCCAAATCTCTGGGACATAGCCAAAGCAGTCCTGAGAGGGAAGTTCATAGCCCTATAGGCATACCTCAAAAAACAAGAAAAGTCCGCAATAAACTATTTACCCTACAACTTAAAGAACTAAAAAGAGAACAACAAGAAAAGTGCAGAGTAAGTAGAAGGAAGAAAATAATAAAGATTAGAGCAGAAATAAATAATATAGAGACTAAAAAAATACAAAAATCAATGAAACCAAGAGCTGGTTCTTTGAAAGGATAAACAAAATTAATAAACCATTAGCCAGACTCATCAAGAAACAAAGAGAGTGGACCCACATAAATAAAATCAGAAAAGAAAGTGGAGAAGTAACTACAGACACCACAGAAATACAAAGGATTGTAAGAAAATACTATGAACAACTATATGCCAACAAGCTGGACAATGTGGATGAAATAGACAAACTCCTAGAAAAATACAATCTCCCAAAACTGAATCAGGAAGAATCAAAAAACCTGAATAGGCCAATAACAACCAATAAAATAGAAGCAGTAATCAAAAAACTCCCACCAAACAAAAGCCCAGGTCTGGACGGCTTCACGGGGGAGTTTCTCCAAACATTCAAAGAAGAACTAACACTATATTCCTCAAACTATTTCAGAAAATCCAAGAAGAAGGAACACTTCCAAACTCTTTCTATGAAGATAGCATTATCCTAATTCCAAAACCAGATAAAAACACTACAAAGAAAAAGAATTACAGGCCAATATCCCTGATGAACATAGATGCTAAAAATCCTCAACAATATTAGCAAATCGCATCCAGCAATAAATTAAAAATATCATACACCATGATCAACTGGGATTTATTCCGGGGATGCAAGGCTGGTATAATATTTGCAAATCAATAAATGTCAGACATCACATAAACAAATTAAAAGACAAATTTCACATGATCATATCATAGACACAGAAAAAGCATTCGACAAAATCCAACACCCATTTGTGATAAAACTCTCAGCAAAGTTGGAATAGAGGGAACATATCTCAACATGATAAAAGCCATATATGACAAACCTACAGTCAACATCATACCCAATGGGCAAAAACTAAAACCATTTGCCCTAAGAACAGGAACAAGACAGGGATGCCCACTTTACCCACTCCTGTTCGACATAGTACTGGAAGTGTTAGCCATAGCGATTAGACAAGAAGAAGAAATAAAAGGCATCCAAACTGGAAAAGAAGAAGTAAAACTGTCATTATTTGCAGATGACATGATATTGTACAGAAAAAACCCTAAAGACTCCATCAAAAAACTATTAGACTTAGTAAAAAGAATTCGGCAATGTAGCAGGATACAAATTAACACCCAGAAATCTATGGCTTTTTTATACACCAATAATGAACTCATAGAGAGAAACTACAAAAAACAAAAACAAAACAAAACAACAACAACAACAATCCCATTTACCAATGCACCAAAAAAATTAAGATACCTAGGAATAAACTTAACTAAGGAGGTAAAAAGGCCTATACTCAGAAAACTAAAGGACATTGAAAAAAGAGATAGAGGAAGACATAAACAAATGGAAAAATATACCATGTTCATGGATTGGTAGAATCAACATCATTAAAATGTCCATACTACCCAAAGCAATGTATAGATTCAATGCACTCCCCATTAAGATACCAAGATAATATTTCACAGACCTAGAACCTACTCTCCAAAAATTCATCTGGAATAAAAAAAGACCCCGAATAGCTGCAGCAATCCTGAGAAAGAAGAACAAACTTGGAGGGATCACAATACCAGATATCAAGTTATCTTACAAAGGCACGGTTCTCAAAACTGCCTGATATTGGCACAAGATCAGACATATAGATCAATGGGACCAAACAGAAAACCCATAAATCGACCCAAGCCATTATGCTCAATTAATATTTGACAAAGAAGGCAAGAGCATTCAATGGAGTTAAGACAGTCTCTTCAATAAATGGTGTTGGGAAAATTGGACAAATACATGCAAAAAAATGAAACTAGATCACCAACTTACACCATACACAAAAATAAACTCAAAATGAATAAAGGACTTAAATGTAAGATAGGAAACCATAAAAATCTTAGAAGAATCCATAGGCAGCAAAATATCAGACATATATCGTAGCAATATCTTTACTGATACAGCTCCTAGGGCAATGGAAACTAAAGAGAAAATAAACAAATGGGACTACATCAAAATAAAAAGCTTCTACACAGCAAAAGAAACCATCAATAAAACAACAAGAAAGCCTACTGCATGGGAGAACATATTTGCCAATGTTATCTCCAATAAGGGCTTAATCTCCAAAATTTACAGGGAACTCATTCAACTTAACAAAAGGAAGATAAACGATCCATTCAAAAAAATGGGCAAAGGACCTAAATAAACCCTTTTCAAAAGAGGACATAAAGAAGGCCAAGAGACATATGAAAACATGCTCAAAGTCACTAATTATCCCAGAGATGCAAATCAAAATGACAATGAGGTACCATCTAACACCTGTCAGAATGGCTATCATCAACAAATCAACAAACAACAAGTGCTGGAGAGGATGTGGAGAAAAAGGAACCCTCCTGCACTGCTGGTGGGAATGCAGACTGGTGCAGCCACTGTAGAAAACAGTATGGAGTTCCCTCAAAAAGTTAAAAATGAAACTCCCATTTGACCCAGTGATCCCACTTCTAGGAATATATCCCAAGAAATCAGAAACACCAATCAGAAAGGATATATGCACCCATATGTTCATAGCAGCACAATTCACCATAGCTAAGATTTGGAAACAGCCTAAGTGCCCATCAGCAGATGAGTGGATTAAAAAACGATGGTACATCTACACAATGGAATACTATGCTGCTGTAAAAATGAAGGAACTCTTACCATTTTCAACAGCATGGATGGACCTGGAGAACATCATGCTAAGTGAAATAAGCCAATTGAAGAGAGATAAATATCACATGATCTCACTCATTTGTGGAATATAATGAATAACATAAACTGATGAACAAAAATAGAGCCGGAGGGGGGAATATTTTAGAATATAATAGAAGTAATCGTGTTATTTGCAGATTTTTAATATTTCCTACAACTTTTGTTGTATTAACTGTACTATGTTAGTACAGTTTTGGTAATATTATTATACTTAAAATCCTTTTTTCTTGAAATATTAATGTTACTGTATGTAACATTATTATATTTAAGATAGTTTTTCTTGATATTAATGTTTATTGCATGTAACATTATTATATTTAAGATCATTTTTCTTGAAACATTAATGTTTATTGCAAGTAAAAATATAAAACTTAAAAATTAATTCTTAAAAAAATAATAAATACTAGAAGGTGACTTATGAACATATTTTAGCAAAATAATATATTTGTAAATATACAAATATTTACAACTTAAGAGAACCACAAAATAAAAGGGAAAAAGATATAAACCAATAATCTACTCTAAGGATGATAATGATAAAAATAATTATCTTCACTAATCATCACAAAACAAAACATCAATGTGGTACCACCTAAAGAAACTAACAAAATTTCAAAATACTGATAATACCTATGGGTGGAAAGCTATGGTAAAGTGATACTTACACCTTTTCAGAAAGCAATGTAGCAAGGATCACAAAAAATTTTATATACTTTAGATATATTAATACTATTCCTAACATTTTGTTTTGAAAAATAATCTAAAAGAGAGGAAAGGTTTATGAGTACAACAAATTTTTTTTAAAAATTGAAGATATACTTATTGTCCAACAATATGTAAATGGTTACATAAAGTACACAATATCTACTCAATAAGACACTGTACAATAAGTAAAATTTATAATTATGAAGCTTATGGCAACTTAAAAAAAACTATAGATTAAAAAAACAAATGCTAATATACATCTATAGATGATTCCAACTATATAAAAATTACTTATACCTAAGAAACCAGGAGAGCCTTCACCGTTTTGGCTCTCTGAGCAGCACCATGGCGCTGGGCAAGAACATGTGCCTTACAAAAGGTGGCCGAAAGGAAGCTCAGAAGAAAGTGGTAGATCCATTTTCTAAGAAAGATTGGTATGACGTGAACACACCAGCTATCAATATAAGAAATATCAATAAAACACTAGAACTCAAGGAACCAAACTGGCATCTGATGGTCTCAAGGGTCATATTTTTGAAGTGAGCCTTGCTGACCTGCAGAATGATGAAGTTGCATTTATACAATTCAAGCTAATTACTGGGGATGTTCAGGGCAAAAACTGCCTGACTGATTTCTATGGCATGGATCTTACCCATGACAAAATGTGCTCCATAGTCAAAAATGGCAGACCATGATTGAAGTTCATGTTGATGTCAAGACTACTGATAGTTATTTGCTTCATCTATTCTGTGTTGGTTTTGCTAGAAAACCCAACAATCAGATTTGGAAGACCTCTTATGCTCAGCATCAACAGGTTCACCAAATCCTAAAGAAGATGATAGAAATCATGACCCAAAAGGTGCAGACAAATGACTTGAAAGTAGTGGTCAATAAACTGATGCCAGAGAGCACTGGAAAACACATAGAAAAGGCTTGCCAATCTATTTATCCACTCTATGATGTCTTTGTTAGAAAAGTCAAAATGCTGAAGAAGCCTAAATTTGAATTGGTAAAACTGGTGGAGCTCCACTATGAAAGCAGCAGTTCTGGAAAAGCGACTGGAGATCAGACAGGTGCCAATGTTGAACTAGCTGATGGATAGGAGACTCTAGTCCAAGAATTTAGTTAAAAGTCAGATATTTAATGGTGACAAATAAAAAATCCTAATAAAAGATCCCATTTATGACTAAAAAAAAAAAGCCAGGAGAGTGAAAAAATTAAATGCTCAAATTTTAGATGTGAGAAAAGCACTCTACATTTTAATATCTATCACATTTATATAAAGCATTTTAAAAATAAAGTGGAATTTATATAAAATATTTTATGGCCCTAACCGTTTTGGCTCAGTGGCTAGAGCGTCAGCCTGCGGACAGAAAGGTCCCAGATTTGATTCCGGTCAAGGGCATGTACCTTGGTTGCAGGCATATCCCTAGTAGGAGGTGTGCAGGAGGCAGCTGATCAATGTTTCTAACTCTCTATCCCTCTCCCTTCCTCTCTGTAAAAAAATCAATAAAATATATTTTTTTAAAAATATGTTATGTCTGATTTAAAACTCTGGCATTCACTAGAGCAATGCTAGGAAATTAATAGAATCTGATTCAATCCTTCCCTTAGCTGCAAATTTGTCAGAGTAGGGCAGTCCTATAACCTATCTTGGCTGCAGGCATCTACCTTATCTGTAAAACAATAGGAAATATATTGAATTAGTGAGCCTTACACTTTTTTAATCCTGCAATTCTTTATTCAAACTAAATTGTATGTAAAATAGATGAAAGTAGAGCTCCCGTGGCTAAAGTATAAGGAGTGGGTAGTGCTCTGCAGGTTGGTTTCATTATCTCTCCCCTCCTTGAATTCTACCTCTGAAAGCAATCTCTGAGAAGGCTCTGAGGAAGCCGGGTAAAAAAAAACAATGCATTAAAGATTCTGATGGTCCCTTTATATCTACACTATAGTTATTGAAATTTTATGGTCCTTTTCTATTATAATTTTTCATGTATGTATCATATCCTCAACTAGATTACAAAGACTTTTATGTTAGAAACTGTCTTTTATAAATTGGCTTTCCCCATCTAAATTTGCTTTGCTATATTCACCCAGAGAAAGAATCATTGAACAAAACAAAAAAAATGGAATGCTAAAATTAAAATACTAGTATTTTTATTTGCAACAAGCCTCGCTGGTGTGGCTCAGTGGATGAGTGTCAACCTATGAACCAGGAGGTCATGGTTTGATTCCCAGTCAGGGCACATCTCTGGGTTGCGGGCTCAATCCCCAGGAGGCAGCTAGTCAATGATTCTCTCTCTCCCTCCCCTTTCCACTCTTAAATTATATATATATGGCTAATATGCAAAGTGTCCCCTCAGGAGTTCGATCGCTTGCTATAATGTGTGCTGACCACCAGGGGGCAGTGTGGAACAAAGTAAGGCCCCAGCGGGCAGCCGGAAGGACCCCATCGGCCCTGATCACCGGCCAAGCCTAGGGACCCTACCCGTGCATGAATTTCATGCACTGGGCCTCTAGTATATATATGACATGATTCAGCAATAAGTTGTTGTCTTCTGACTAATCAAAGTTACATACAAAGTACACATGAATTAGCAATTTTCAAAGAATTGCAATAAAATTAAATTGGAATAATTTAGGCATATTAACCAGTATTTTCTGAGATAAAAGCATTAAAGATAAAAGTCACCTCGTAGGTACAAATCCTCTTACTTCCTAAAATTCCCAAGATATTTTTAGTTCATGACTTGGGTAGAACCAAAGCAGGTTTACTTCTAATATTCAGGTTTATTATCTAAAAATCCTTATAGGGAATCTATATTACCCCTGTGAAATCTGATGTGTTTGACCTAATGGATATGAATCCTGACATAGTATTGTTCTCTCTTTATCATGTTTAAAATTCTCACCATTAGAATAATTTCCCTTGGATAAATGATGATTAAGAAGACAAATGAGTAAATACCTTCCTTCTAGCAAGCAGATCTTCCATTAATCTGTTATTATATATTGATTAATTGAATTAGCTAGTGGTCCTCCAAGAATGTATAAAGATCCCATGGTTGAAGGATTGGAAAAGAGAAAATTGGATAGAGGAAACATTGCCAAACTCTCAAGAAACCAGGGCAAGAATTGTCTAGAATTCTGGAGTGTATAGGTCGGACAAATATGTGGAAAGGAACAAATAAAAGGGAAAATCCTGCTTATCAAAATGGGAAATATAAGTCAATGACAGCCAAACCACTTAATACGACATTCAACTATATGACCTCTTTCAAACATGAAAAATCAAAACCACTTTCCAATGAAGAGCAAAGACCCAGACTAGTCTCAGGATGTAGAATCCAGCTACTCTCGTGGTAGGGAGAAGGGCTAGGGAAGGATGTTAGAGGGATCCTTTGATCCTTCAACTTTGGGGACACTACATAGTTCTACATTGTAGTTGCAGAATGCCATACACTCTTACTGATTCCCTTATGACTCCTGTCTTTGAAGTGAGAATCAGAGTAAGAAACTTGTACAAAGAAGAATGGACCTCAAGTTCCCTAAGACACAGAGCTGGCAGCCATCTGAGGGCCCAGTTTGGATTGATCCACATGAACTGATTATATGGTCCAGAAAGTACATTTCCTCTTAAGATTTCTGAAATATCTCTCTGCCTTTCAATTAATCCACTGCTAACACTCTTTTATAGCACGGTCAGCTACTGAAACAGTGATAATGACAGTTTTTATTAACCCAGAAAGTTCAGAGGGAAAAGGAAGCAGAATGTGTCTTGGCTCCAGGGCATAAGACAACTTTGTAGAACAGTGCTGTTAAAATTTACAGTTGTCAGAAGCATCTCCTGGCTGCATTCAGATTCAAGACACCAACATTTATAAGATATTTGACAAAGCATATTTTAAGTCTTCCCAGAGAATACTGTTCCCCAATGTCCTGTCAGTAGGGATTTCCATGGAAAGACAAATGCATATTTAACATAACCTCATGCTTCTAAATTCTTCTTAAAATTGTCTTCATTTTAATAATCAGACTACATTAAATCTGTACCTAAATATTAAGAAAAAAGATAACTCAATCTTCACAGTAGAACATTTCTCCCACTTCTCATTGTGTCCATAAGAGTAAAAATATTTTCAATTTCAGAGCCTAGACAATTCTATCAAATACTGCCCACAATTAACATTTATGTTAGTCAGTTAAATTTTTAAAAATTTCCAGAAATTGCACAGGTTATATGCTTCAAAATTGCCCTTTCGGCTGGTCTCAGGACAGATCAGAAGGAGTTCCAGAAACCTTGGTAACTGCCACTTACTCAAATTCCACAGAACAAAATGTTTTTGGCCCAATCTGAATCCTATTAGGAACCTGAGAATGATGTAAAGAAAGTTTATTCAGGGCCAAGTACAGTGTGCACGGCATGTTATATGCTCTTAGTTCTGAGATTTACGATGTACCCGGCCCAGACATAAAAATATCCAGCACATATCCCAGCAAAGTTGTATCATGGAGAATTCTAACTTCTTATAATTAAGGATTTGTCATAGGGAGACATTTGAGTTTCCAGAAGTCATGAAATGACCCTTATTAACCTAGACCTATTATCTGCCATTATGTGAAAATTTTGGGGGAGACACAGAAACACCTCAAACTGTCACTGGAGGTTATTGCTGATATTACTGCTGTGTTACTCTCCTCTAAAGGCCTATGTCAGAGATGTCCAACTGGTGAACTATGACACATTGGTGTGCATCCAGTGGTTTTATAGGTTTACTAGAGGCCCGGTGCAGGAATTCATGCACGGGTGGGGTCCCTCAGCGTGGCCTGCGGGAATTGGGCAGAAACCAGCAGTCCAATGCCACCTGAAGCTCCTGCCTGCTGCTCCCGCTCATCCCAGCCCCACTGCACCTGCCACGGGCTCGCACCCAGTCAGTCCTGATAGAGAGAGGCTCATGCTGATGCAGCAGCTCTCGCCAGCCATGAGCCCTGAGTCTGGCGCCTGTTCCGTGGGAGGTGGGCGGGGGGGGGGGGGGAGGGGGGGGCGGCGCCAGGACGCGATTGGCCCTCTAGGTGGGTGGTGAGAAGCCCTTGCCAGCCCAGGATCTAGAGATCCATCCTGCTGAGGTTCCCGCCAGTTGTCAGGAGCCACCTGGTGGCCACTTTTATATTGTTTCTTCCTTGCAGAGATCTAGGGAGGGGAAGCAGCCGTGGTGCCAGAGGCTGACTTCCAGGAGGCCTGCGGCACTGTCGGGATTGTGCAGGCAGCGCCAGTCCATCAGTGCCTGGCCCATTCTCAGGAGATTGGACCTGCAGGATTACTGAGGGAGTGGCTGCCACAGGGCTGGTGGGCCTCTGGGACAGGTCGGTCAGCTGAGTGGCACTTGCGCTGTGGGAGCACACTGCCCACTGGGGAGGCAGCTCCTGCATTGAGCGTCTGCCCCCTGGTGGTCAGTGTGCATCACAGTGACCAGTCGACTGGTCGTTTGGTCGCTAAGGCTTTTCTATATATAGACTAGAGGTCCTCTGTGTACTGGTAGGGTCCCTAGCAGCTGGCAGCAGCCGACTGGGTACCCCCTCCCTTCACCTGGCCACCTGCCACCACCGGGGCCTCTCTCCCAGGGCCTCCTTCCCTTCCCCTGGACGGCCCCGCCCCCTGGTCAAACTCCCAGAAGAACTCCTGGTCGAGGGGACAATTTGCATACTACACTTTCATTATATAGGATGTGGAAATATTAACCCACTCAGGTCTTGGGGCTGGAGTTCCCCCATCAGATAGCTTTGATCTTAATAAGCATTTTCCAGAATTTTCCAGTCAGAAGTTAGGATCAGGCTCATTCTGTACCCACAGATGAAGAACACAAGATGTGACAGCCTGCTGTACCTACTGCTCCTCACAGCATCATGAGCTTCCCCAGAGAAGTGATTTATTACCTGGATGTCTGCAATTAGCATTCTGGGGTAGCCACATCACCACTCAT
>NW_005871209.1:1140016-1148980 GCF_000147115.1 Myotis lucifugus | reverse complement strand
AGAAGAGGAGAAGAAGAAGAAGAAGAAGAAGAAGAAGAAGAATGAAGAAGAAGAAGAAGAAGAAGAGGAAGAAGAAGGAGAAGAGGAGGAGGAGGAGAAGAGGAGGAGGAGGAGGAGGAGGAAAAGAAAGACAGCCCAGAGATGTGTTCAATTTTCAGAGAAGTGGGGGAAGTCATGACCAATGTAGCTCCAAGCCTGTCTCCTAATCTCTGTCTTCCCATATACCAATACTTCCATCTGTTTGTGCCCATATAGGGGTATTCAAGCTGGCTACAGAGTAAAAATGCATGTACATTCTGCAATTAAAACTTATTTGTTGTTTTGAAATTTTTAATATAAAAAAGCACAATTGGAATTGAAATGAATTTGAATTCACCACGAAAAATTTTAGCATTATATTTGACATTGAAAGAAAAAGAAGAGCTATAGGGTCCTTTAAATATTTACTTTAATTGTTAAATATTTGGGTTTGTTGTAAAAATAAGAGTTTTAAAACAAAGTTTCTTATCTATGTTATAAAAATGTCAAGTATTGAAGAGATTCACATTAAACGTCTTGAACAGAAATTGTGTTCACTAAAGCAAGTCAAGTTTATTAAATTTTTTATGATGGATTTATTTTGAAAGTTTTATATATATTCAATTTTTATGCTCTCTAATATTTTGTATTTATTTATCCTATCATAATTATCCTACATAATAAAGAGCTAAGATGCAAATGGTCGTCACACCGTCACACCGTCATGCCGGGGACAGGGGACCTGAGGCCAGGCTGGGAGACCTAAGGCTGTGTCCCCCGCCCGGCAGGGCTTGATGGGGGACCTGAGGCTGTGCCCCCCACCCAGCGCCAGGCTGGGGGGCCTGAGGCTGCGCCCTCCCGCCCTGCGGGGTTTGACAGGGGTGGGGTCAGCCAGGTCTGGGTCTCGCACGATTTCAAGGTGCATGCAGGTGGGCAGGGACTTGACTCTGGGTCCCACAGCATGCCCCAGACTCTGACAGGAGGAAGATTTTCATATACATTTTACTAATTTTCTTTCATTTCTGATACTTCTATTATAGAGAAAGGGCAAATAGCAATATTAAAATAATTCCTCTAACTAATTCCCTTTTAATGCGCACAAATTTCGTGCACTGAGCCACTAGTATAACATAAAGAAAAAAAAATTTTGCCAAGCCTCTTATAGGTTCCCTTCCAAAACTCTTCCATTTTACCCCTGGGTAAATACAAACAAATACATCATCTTCTATGCATTCTAGGATGTAAAGGTAGTTGGGAAGCACTTCTTTAGATAAGTAAATCTTGTCTGATTTATACAGTTTGGTTAATGTCTAGCCTAGCCATAATGTGAAACTGCAATTGACATTTGTCAAGATAGTGGTCAAGTTAATGTGTAACTCAAATATTCCAAGGCCTCATCAGCACAGAGTTACAAATTAGTTAACACCAATCCACAACCTCAGTTATCACAGCTTTAATATACCTCTCATCTCAGTCCTCAATTATTTAAGAGTCCCCAAGGATCAGTCCCCAACACCTTAGTCACAAATCAGGCAAGTTCAATTTGCAGCTTTCTCACTATTGTTTATTGAAGACCACTATTCACAAACAACTGGGACCCAACTTTTGCCATCCAGTAACCCACCTCCAGGCCACACTCTGGTATCCAAACATATCATCTCTGCCACCAGGTTCCAGAACCACTCCATCCAATATATACCCTTCCTTTGCACATGAATATGCAGAAAACGGGCCCCAATGCTCAGGCAGCTACCCATACCACTGATACTGGCCTACTACTCTGCTTAAGACCTGAACATCTCTACCAAGAAATGAGAAATGAAATGATTCTCTCTTCCTTAATTGGGTTATTTTAGAGGTAGCTCATTTATTTGTACATGTTCATAGCCTTTCTCCTCTAGGAAGAGGAATAGCTGGGTTGGAAAGGTTCAAATAACAGCAATAAGTCCATCCCCAGAACTCCTCCTCCCCTCAGTCATTCTTGTTGCAGTGCAGTTCCTTCTTCCAAACTTTCTGCCTGTAGCTTGTATTCTCTCTATGGCACCCTGGAGTTCATTGTTAATAATTTGACCTTTCCAATATTCCCCCATCCTAATTCAGTCTATCAGCCATGCCTACCTGAATGCCAGAGTTATATTTCTAGAAAGATCCTCAGAGACCAAGGAAACCAATCTATGTAAATGATAAATAAGGAGTCTCCAGTTTCATTCTCAAACAAGATTCAATTGGAGCAGTGAATCATGTTATCTTAAGGCAACTGTATAACAGATAATCCTAAGAGACTATGTATATATAAATATATTCTTTATTCATGATAGATACATATTAAAGATGAAGACTGCCTAATTCTATCTGTGAAGGGGAACAAATTAGATGAGTTACCAAATACTCTGATAATGCCCAAGTAATGCCTTGGAATATTAGCTTTAGGATTTTAACAAACTTCATGATTGGCCAAGGGTACAAAATACTAAGGGTACCAAATACGTTTGAAAAACCTGTGGGGGAAAAACAAAAAGATCTTGGTATAGTTCAATATAGTTTTTCTGTTTCAGAGCAAAGGTAATTTTATGGCATAGCCCTATGCCCCAAAGCCACAATGCTATCCCATGACTATACTACAAAGGTCTCTCCAAATATTTAAGAAAACTGACCCATGAAAATATCAATGGGGACACTCAGGCAAACTTTTCCAACCCACAGATCTGAGTATTACCAGAAATTATACAGTCAATTGATTTGGGAATAATTTGGAGCACTTAGGACGGGTAATTGTTCAGATACAAAACTGCCAGAGAAATGTTACACATGTTCTAAAACTTGTACCAGAAATGAAAATGTAAAAAATTCTGAATGACCGTGCTACCTGAACACTTACATACACAGGAAAACTAGTGAGAGACCAAACTACTCAGCATGGTTTGCCTGTCCTTTCTTTATCCGGTGTGGGTCTTCCTTCCACCCTCCACCTCCTGTCAGCTGTGTTGGCACTCCACTGTGATTCTGAGAAGTCCTTAACACACCAGACTGTCTGAGATACTTCCCCTCTTCCCGGAGAATCATTTCCCTCTCATTCATTTTATAAACTTTAACTCATCTCTCAGGAAGCATCATAAGGACTGCCTCCTTTGAAAGTTTCTCTGTCTTCTTGCCCCACCAGAATTATATTAATTAGAGTCATTTGTTTTAATCTCCTTCCCCTCTGCTTGTCAGTGAATGCTCTGGCATCAGAAACTGGCCCCTTAATAGGTTAGATGTTGTCCTCTGGAACACTGATCGGGTGTGTGCCCTGACTGGCTGCAGGAAAGAAAGTTGAATTAAAAATGCACTGTGCACCAGATACAAGCTTGGCACAGTGCTCAATTCTAGATACACTGTACATACATCCTTATTCTTCATTAACATTACTACGGATGTGTCATTACCCAATTCAGACAATATTCCAGACAATTAAAGAGTTAAGTGTAAAAAAGTCAAATGATAAAGACTTTAGGAGATAATACATATGATATTTATCTAAACTCTCGCAGCGGTTCTCAACCTGTGGGTCGCAAACAATGAAAATACATCCTGCATATCAGATATTTACATTACAATATATTACAGTAGCAAAATTACAGTTATGAAGTAGCAACGAAAATAATTTTATGGTTGGGGGTCACCACAACATGAGGAACTGTATTAAAGGGTCACGGCATTAGGAAGGTTGAGAACCACTGCAGGGGAAAGGCCTTTCACTGCTTAAAGGCAACAGAGAAAATCATAAATAAAAAGAGCAATTTGGCTACATATAAATGTAAATTTTTGCACAAGTAGAGGTATTTTAAAAATTGTTGAAGGGATGAATATTCAACCTGAAAGAGAGTTCTAGTCATTAGCTTTATAAACATACAGATTTGTCAACAACAGCATAAACAAAAATATATGTAGGCCAGCTTTCTTCATGATAAATGTTCAAATGTGATACCTTTGAAAAATTGTTGCTAAGGGACACAGGAATTAATTTTCCAGTAATAGTCATTCAACAATATTCTCAACATAGTTTCTGGGAACTAGTGGATGTTAAATTTAAAGTTTACCAGGAGAAGGAATGAATATCTGCGAGTTCATTCCCACCCAGCAATCTAGAACAAGAATAGTCCATGGCCAAGATTTAACCAACTTCCAATGCCTTAACAGAGTGTTAAAAAACACACACACACACACACAAAAAACCCCACAAATCAGGGTTTGTGAGGGCCTGGGACAGGAGGCAGGGGTGGACTGGAGAGAGTCAGTGGGGGGGGAAAAGGGACATATGTAATACTTTCAACAATAAAGATTTTAAAAATAAATAAATAAATCACCCACAAATCAGCCATGATATCCTTGTAAATAATTGTATATACATGTAGACTTGTATATAATTCATTAATATTTATATGCACATGAGTATGTATTATTGTAACCCTCCTATAGGACTCTTCTTGGAATCTGTAATGTCATTGCCTTAATTAAAAGTCTCTTCCAATGAGATGACTCAATATTTAAAGCCTATAATATAACATTCAGCAAAGACAAGCCTAAGATAGAATTTTGTTCTATGGCAAATAGTATCATAATGATAATCCTATTTTAATAAATGTTTACAAAAAGATTCCTAATGTTAAAATAAGAATCTATACTTTCCTGTTAATAGCATCTAATTGCTTACATAGGCACTAAACTTAAAAGAGCTTTATCTTGAATATAGTAAGAACAATTTGAATTTTTTTAATGTTCATAAACATTACACAGGGAATCTAAAGTGCTCAAAGTAAAAATGTGTCTTTCAAAAATGAAGTATTATATTTTTATTGTTGACACTATTACAGATGTCCCCATATCCCCCCCTTTGCCCACTTCTAACCACCCCCCCTCCCCTGGCCTACACCACCTATTGCCTGTGCCCATGGGCTATGCATATGTGTTCTTTGGCTAATCTCTTCACTTTCTTTATCTAGGACCCCCACCCAACTCCTCTCTGAGATCTGTCAGGAGTAGTGAGAGATGTCTGGTCAAACTCTCACCCCTCTGACTGCTCCAGCCATCTTAGCAGAGATGCCTGACATGTGTATGAAGAAGCCACTTTAGATGTACCAGCCCCAGCAGAAATCATGAGGCAGAAAAACTGCCCAGTTTAGTCCAGTTAACCCACAGAAATCATCCTATCTAATAAAAGACAAAAAGGGTAATTGACCATACCTTCGCTACGCTTCCCATTGGCTAATCAGGGTGATATGCAAATTAACCACCAACAAAGATGGCGGCCAGCAGCCACACAGCTGAAGTGAGCAGGAGGCTTGCTTGCTCCAGTGACAGAGGAAGCCAAGGTTCCCCGCCTGCCACGGCCCGGCTCTGAGCTCCGAAAGCAACAAAGTTTCAATTATAGAAGCTAAACAAACCCCAGATACCTGCTTTCAGCCGGCCGTGGCCACGGAGCTGGAGCCAGCTCTTAGCTCCAGTGACGGCAATAAAGTTTCAATTATAGAAGCTAAACAAACCCCAGATACCTGCTTTCAGCAGGCTGTGGCCTCAGAGCTGGAGTGAGCAAGAGCCAGCTCTCAGCTCCAGTGACAGCAACAAAGTTTCAATTATAGAAGGTAAATAAATCCCAGAATAAAAGAAAAAAGAAAAAAAGGAGAGGCTGGGAGCTTCAGTCGCCGGCCAGCCTGAAAACGGCCCTCAGCCCCTCACCCAGACTGGCCAGGCACCCAAGTGGGACCCCCACCCTGATCCGGGACACCCTTCAGGGCAAACCAGCTGGCCCCCACCCGTGCACCAGGCCTCTATCCTATATAGTAAAAGGGTAATATGCAAACTGACCCTAACAACAGAAAGACTGGGTATGACTGGTCACTATGACACACACTGACCACCAGGGGGCAGACGCTCAATGCAGGAGCTTCACCCTGTTGGTCAGTGTGCTCCCACAGGGGGAACTCTGCTCAGCCACAAGCCAGGCTGACGGCTGCCAGCACAGTGGTGGTGGCGGGAGCCTCTCTTGCCTCCTCAGCAGTGCTAAGGATGTCTGACTGCAGCTTAGGCCTGCTTCCCACTGGCAAGTAGACATCAACCAAGGGCTCCCAGGCTGCCAGAGGGATGTCTGACTGCCGGCTTAGACCCGATCCCCCGGGGAGCGGGCCTAAGCCAGCAGGTGGACATCCCCCGAGGGGCCCCAGAATGCGAGAGGGCACAGGACAGGCTGAGGGACCCCCCAGAGTGCACAAATTTTTGTGCACTGGGCCTCTAGTCCTATATAATAAAGAGCTAATGTGCTAATTAGACCAGACAGCTGAACAACCTTCCAAAATGACCAGTGGGCTGGGCTGCAGGGCTGTGAGGCAGCCAGGGCTGTGAAGGCCCAGGCAGCCAGGGCTGCAAGGGCCAAGCCCCTTGCAAGAATTTAGTGCATCGGGCCTCTAGTAGGAAATAATAAGATACTGTTGTTCTAAGAAACTAAGTTTTGAGGTACTTTTTTATGCAGCAACAAGTAACTAAAATACTGGCACATGGTAAAGATGAATAAATTGTATCAAATTTTTTTTAAAGTAGAGTACAGTCACCATTAAAATTATAATTTCTGAATTGATATTTCCACTTTAAAATAAATAAAGATGACTGGTATTTTTATTATTGGCATATTAAACATTTAGCTAATAAAACAGCTCTAATATTCTATGTAATGGTTTCTTTCTTTTTTTAAGAGATGACTGTTCTTTTTTATTCCATATAATAAAAGCCCAATATGCTAAGTGTCTGGTCATCCAGTTGTCTGTTCAACCAATCAACGCATAATATGCTAATGATATGCTAAGGCCTCTCAACCGTTTGCTATGACATGCACTGACCATGAGGGGGCAGAAAGTCGACTGGTCGACCAATCACTATGACCTGCGCTGACCACCAGGGGGCAGATGCTCCAACTGGTAGGTTAGCTTGCTGCTGAGGTCTGGCTGATCGGGACTGAGCGAGATGGGCTGGACACGCCCTGGAGCCCTCCCTTGGTCCTCCCCGGCTGGCCAACCTCCCGCGTACTTCCCCGGCCCTAATTGTGAACTGGTGGAGTCCCTTGGCCTGGCCTGTGCCCTCTCCCAATCCGGAACCCCTCGAGGGATGTCGGAGAGCCAGTTTCAGCCCAGTCACACAGGCCAGGCCAAGGCACCCCACTGGTGCACCAATTCATGCATCGGGCCTCTAGTATATATATATTTTTATTGATTTCAGAGAAGAAGGGCGAGGGAGAGAGATATAGAAACATCAATGATGTGAGAGAATCATTGATTGGCTGCCTCCTGTACGCCCCCTAGTGGGGATCAAGCCTGCAACCCGGCATGTGCCCTTGACTGGAATCAAACCCGGGACCCTTTAGTCTGTAGGCTGACGCTCTATCCACTGAGCCAAACCAGCTAGGGCATGGTTTAATTTCTTTACTCATGATATGCTTACCTTATGCATTTCTTTTCACAAACACCACATATTAAACCATTTATATCCACAAATATTATTTTAATTTAATAGTCTTGGTCTTGATGATATATCTTCTTGATATTTGTGGTGATATAACCTTATTTTCTAAGGATCTGAATTCCTTTGCCTGTTTTATAGGACAAATTCAAACATCATTTCATGTACATATGTAATGACCTGCCTGTATCATAAAAAGAGAAAAACTACTTGCTCAAATTAATGATGTATCTGTTATCCTATTACATTGAATTACTGATATCATATATAATAATAATAAAATAACCTTATTTTCTCTTTACTGAACTCAAATGTTTCATATCAGAAACTACACGTAGTTTACATTCCTTTCTCACTAAACTTTTATTTGAAGAAACTGACTGCCAAAGGCTGGCAGACTCCAATAAACATTTCAAAATTTTAATCTAACAGATAAAAACTACTAATATTATTGTTTTCATTAACACAATTAAGTTCATGACTTTACCCTTATTTCTGTTCTGCTTCTATTTCTACTGTATAACTGATTTGTTCTGTGGGCTGGATGAGGAAGAAGACCAAAAACTGGACATGGTGTTGGGGCCAGAATGAGCAGTTGAGGAAAGATCAGAAACCAGGGGGCCTTTCCTCACACTCTCTATCAGAAGCCAGCCGGGTGCTTTTGAGAAAGTCAGCCATTCTTACTTGAATTTTGTTATTTTAAAAGTGAGTGATTTGAGGTTCTTTGGGAAGTCTTCCATCTCTAAATTTATTAATCTATTAATTAAGGTATACCCCATCCCTTCATCCCTGACCTCTTATCTCTCTTCATATTACTAGGCAGTCCCAGAGTGTGCTGCTTCTATCCCTATTAGGAACCTGATTTCACTTTTGAGAGTTCCACAAAAGAACTGTGCCAATGAAAGAGAGACTGTGAACCACAAAAGAGGGGGTAACAGGCAGAGCTTCAATTTGTTTTATAAGAAAGCAGATGCATAGGGGGAGGGGAGAAAGAGCCCCAAAACTGAATTAAGAGGACTTCTCTCATGATAATCTGCCATAATAATGGATACTCTTGCCAAGGAAATATAAAAGAAATGAGTTACATACACAATGGACAGACATTGTTAAATTCAAAATAAGTGCACTATTAAATGTACAACAACTCTGTATGGTGTTCATCAGCACTTTTTATCTATAATGAAAACCAGAAAAACACTAGTCAACAATTAAAAATAATATGATCTATTTATGTGTGCTGATATGGAAAAACTCAAAAAATATATATACTATATATATATTACTAGAGGCCCAGTGCACGAATTCGTGCACGGGTGGGGTCCGGCTGGCCCGGCCCCAATAGGCGGATTGGGGCTGGGCCTGTTGGGAGGAGGAGATGGCGGGAGGTTGGCTGGTGGGCCCACCCCTGATCGGGCCCGATCAGGGCCGGGCAGGCTGGAGGAAGGGGGCGCGGGCGATTGG
>NW_005871209.1:1123502-1139892 GCF_000147115.1 Myotis lucifugus | reverse complement strand
GATCAGGGGTGGAGCTGGCCTGGGGGAGTACACGGGCCAATGGGTAGTGGGGCCCACCGGGGGTGGGGCCAGCTGGGAGGAGGGGCCACAGGCAGTTGGCTGGCCAACCCCACCCCTTATTGGGGTGGAAGGGGCGATCAGAGGTGGGGCCGGCCAGGGGAGGGGCTGCAGGAGGTTGGCTGTTCAGCCCCAGCCCCTGATTGGACTGGTTCACTGGCCACAGTGGGTGTCACAGCAACTGGTCGGTCTGGTCGTTACAGTGTTCAGGTCCCTGGCTTTTTATATATATAGATGATTCTATTTGTATAAAATTCTATATTTCTGTCTCTAGAAAGATCTGAATCAGAATATTAATAATGGCTGTTCCTCTGAGGTGAGATTTAAAACATTTGAATTTCCTCTAAGAAAAGGTCTTAGGATGTTTGTTTTTATTATAAAGTTATTCATTTTGTAAAAAATTTCTGATGAAGTCAGTCCTTCAATATATCAATATGTCAAACTGATGTTTCATAGGAAGTTGATTGTACTCCCTATGTTGGGGTTTGCATATAGCATTTTGATTAATACTAAATGATTACAAACTTCCTTCAGCAAAAAGGAGTAACCAGAAAAGAAAAAAGGCAGGAAAAATTTGCTCCTGGTTTGATTAAATTATATAATATCAGTGAAATAGCTTGGTTTATTTATTTATTTATTTATTTAATATTTATTTAATATTTAAATCTTTATTGTTCAGATTATTACATTTGTTCCTCTTTTTTCCCCCCATAACTCCCCTCCACCCAGTCCGCCCTCACTCCCCACCCACTGTCCTCATCCACAGTACAATTTTTGTCCAGTCTCTTCCTGCATCCCCCACACCCCTTTCCCCCGCAAGAATAGTCCGCCCATTCCCTTTCTATGCCCCTGATTCTATTATAATCACCAGTTCATTCTGTTCATCAGATTATTTATTCACTTGATTTTTAGATTCACTTGTTGATAGATGTGTATTTGCTGTTCATAATTTTTCTTCTTCTTCTTCCTCTTCTTAAAGGTTACCTTTCAGCATTTCATATAATACTGGTTTGGTGGTGATGAACTCCTTTAGCTTTTTCTTATCTGTGAAGCTCTTTATCTGACCTTCAATTCTGAATGACAGCTTTGCTGGGTAAAGTAATCTTGGTTGTAGGTTTTTGCTATTCATCACTTTGAATATTTCTTGCCACTCCCTTCTGGCCTGCAAAGTTTCTGTTGAGAAATCAGCGGACAGTCATATGGGTATTCCCTTGTAGGTAACTGAGTTTCTTTCTCTTGCTGCTTTTAAGATTCTCTCTTTGTCTTTTGCTCTTGGCATTTTAATTATGATGTGTCTTGGTGTGGTCCTCTTTGGATTCCTTTTGTTTGGGGTTCTCTGCGCTTCCTGGACTTGTAAGTCTATTTCTTTCACCAGGTAGGGGAAGTTTTCTGTCATTATTTCTTCAAATAGGTTTTCAATATCTTCCTCTCTCTCTTCTTCTGGCACCCCTATAATTCGGATGTTGGTACACTTGAAGCTGTCCCAGAGGCTCCTTACACTATCTTCGTATTTTTGGATTCTTTTTTCATTTTGCTTTTCCGGTTGGGAGTTTTTTGCTTCTTCGTATTTCAGATCGTTGACTTGATTCTTGCGATCCTCTAGTCTGCTATTGGGAGTCTGTATAATATCCTCTATTTCAGTCAGTGTATGCTTAATTTCCAGTTGGTCCTTTATCATAACCTCGAGGGTCTGACTAGATTTCTTGAGGATCTCACTACATTTATCGGCGGTCTCAGCAGGCTTTTTGAGGGTCTTACTAAATTTATCGGCGGCTTCTAGAAAGTTCTTGAAAAACCTTAAAAGTGTGGTTTTGAACTCTATATCCAGTAGCTTGCTTTCCTCCATTTCTGTCATTTGTGTCCTGTTTCTTTGTCTCCGCATTTTTTATGCTTCCCTGTGTTGATAAAGTGGTTTTCTGTGCTAAGTGTTCTCTAGGGCCCAGTGGTTCAGCCTCCCCAATTACCTGAGGAGGACACTCTTGGTGCACCCCCTTGTGGTCTTTGTGCACAGTCTTGTTGTAGTTAAGCCTTGATTGTTGTAGGTAACACTGGGAGGGATTGACCTCCAGGCCAATTGGCTGTGAGAATCAGCTGTGTCTGCAGTGGGAGAACTTCTGTGCTGGAGACACCCCTCCGGGGCAAGACTTGCTTCAATGGAGCTTTGGTGCTCAC
Organism: Myotis lucifugus; assembly: GCF_000147115.1. Taxonomy (NCBI): domain Eukaryota; kingdom Metazoa; phylum Chordata; class Mammalia; order Chiroptera; family Vespertilionidae; genus Myotis; species Myotis lucifugus. The sequence goes on along the minus strand of NW_005871209.1, from coordinate 1,137,663 downwards.
TGAGTCTGCCCCCTGAGTGTGTCCTTTATGGATCCGAGGCTGCAAACTGGATTGTCCCACTCTGACCACTGGGCACAATGGCTCCTGGATCTCTAGGGAGGTGCTAATCTAGCCTCTGCCTGAGGCTATCCAGCAAAAGCCTCCCTGCAGGGTTTGGGTGGGGCAGGTCCCATGGGATCAACAGGGCGGGGCTAGCAGTATGGCTGCCCTCAGAGGCCCCGCTTCCTCAGTGTCCTGGCAATCGCTGCAAGGACCTCCGAGAGAAAGCTGCCCTCGAGTTCCGACCAATGCCAGACAGTCCCGCTTCTCCCGTATGAGTCTGGGTCCCCAGAGACTCGCCCGGAACTGGAGCTCAGAGCCTGAGACTCCCTCCCAATTGAAAAAGACAACCGTGCCCTCAGCCGCCAGCCTGCTCCACGTGCGCCTCTGTACCTTAGTATTTTACTTCCACACCGCACCTCCTCTGAGTCTCGGTATGGTTTTCTCTTTCCTTCTAGTTGTAGAATTTCCACTCAGCCAGCCTTCCCGTGGTTCTGGATGATGTCCGTTCCATCTTTTAGTTGTATTTTTGAAGTGGTTGTGCGAGGCAGCAAACTCTGGTGTTTACCTATGCCGCCATCTTGGTTTCTCTCTCATAGCTCAGTTTTTTTAAATGAATATACTCAAGTGTATTAGGTAGCACTGATAATTTTCTTTGTAATAATTTATATATTAACAGCTATTTGTAGGAAATATAGTAGAAAAGAAAATTTTTTATAAATTACTGATTTCTCTGAATATTTTCTACTGTAAATAATTTAGATATTTTAATATTCAATATATGCTATGCGATACAAAAATTATTATGACTACCACATGGTTTAGCAGAAAGAGGTCAGGCTTTGGACCCAAACAGATCAGAGCTTGAATCATGACTGTGACAAATGCCGGTAATGTGACCTTGTCAAATTAGCCTCTGGACTTCAGTTTCATCTATAAAATATGCATAATATTTTTCTTGAAAGGTTGTTGTGAGGATATGAAGTTGTATGTAAGTAAAGCGCCTGATCCAGTGCCCTGTAATGTTCAGGCATTCCATAGTTAATGTTGCAATCACTCTCACCTACATAACAATGACAGCCAGCACTTTTGTGGAATTTGTCGGAGAAGGGTCCTGTTGTAAGCACTTTACATGAACTAACTCACCAATCCTTTCAAGAACTCTATATAATATTATCAATCCCCATTTTACAAATAAGGAAACTGAGGCCAGACCAGAAAAGTAACTGGCACAAAGCCTTGTAGTCTGGCTCTGGAATACATTCTCTTCACCACTAACTTTGCTGCCAGAAACTCAATTCAAAATGTCTTTTCATAGTAGCACGTGCTTTGCAAAGAAGCTTTACATGATTTATTGATCTAATACATCTTCTAAATAGGCTGTAATTTAAGGATTTGGAATTCATTACTGCATTATAAGAATTAATTCTACAGTTTTCTATATATTTTCAAATATATATTGCAGGCATAATCTGATAGGTGATCATATTTGTATAAGTGGTCTGATAATTATTCAAGATTATTAGCGCATAAAATATTTCTAAACAATCACCCTGATTTAACCATATTTACAAAATCAATACTTGCACAATGTATAACTTGCTCTTACATAAAAAAAAAATCATCATACTCTTTGTCAAAGATACTCATGGAAGAGAATGGTAGGAAGAATGATGAAAACATGACCATCAGTGTTCCTCACATTAAAACATCAGTCTTCCTCACATTAAAAGGATTTACATCTTATAATATATTATACTTTGAAATAAATAAGCATTTATGCTGCAGTTTATACAAACTGCAGTAACACTGAAATTCAAGAGTTTTCCAAAAATCACATGAATATGTATATAATAATTTTTTAAAGTAGTAACTGCAAAACCTTTGTTGTAATTCCATATAATATGTTAAGCGCTTCTTTTAGAAATGGAAAAGTGACACAGCTACAGATAATGGGAAGGAGAAAGCCCAAGGTCAGTGCTCCCCATCAGCAGCTCTGCTGATGGGAAGAAAATGACCAGCATCTTTAATCCAGAACTGAGTAAGCTCTTCCTCTTTATGTATCATTTAAATGAGAAAATGCTCATGTCTTTCCATTCTTTTTTGTTGGTCTTTTAAAAATAGAATCATAAGGCTCTTAGGGTCTTCTTTCTCTTATAGTCCAATTCCAAAAAAAAAATAATAATAATTCTAGAATAATGGACAATGTGTGACTTATCTTGTTCTTAACAAAATGGGAAATAAATTTGTCAGGGATTTTCTAATAACAAACAACTTCTTATATATCAGACAATAATCTACTCCTCTTTAGCCAACTTGTCTTAAATTAAATAAAGGGCTGGCTCAGGCCTCCGGTGTTTCAATGTTATACACAGTACCTAAATGTCATTTCTAATGCTCCCTAATGCTATTGTTTCTTTTATTTTAGAATTATGTTCGCTATATTAGGCAACAAAAAATCAATATCAAACATTGGTTGGAATAACATATAATTAGACAAGCTTTCTAACTTTTTAAAAATTTTATGTCCATGATTAGTGATTCCTCTAAGCATTTTTTGCCTCATGTCTAAGTGCTTTGCCCAGCCAGTTCTAACTTGCTTTTAGACAAAGGAGGATTTCAGTGAATATTCGACTGTAGAAGGCACTCAAACTCAAATAAGAACTTTGACTTCAATTTAATCCAGTAACTCTGGCCAAACACTCCCTAAATATATGATATACCTATTTCTGCTGAATCACAACAGGATTAGTTCTTCTTCTTCTCTAACATGTATATTGATAAAAATGAGCTAAGGCCCCTGTAATAATACAAACTTTCAGGAGGGCAATTAGACATGTGTAATGTACATACACTTTAATCTAATATTCTTCCTAAAAAAATAAAGAAGTGAACAAAGATTACTATAAAAGACTGTTTATGATAGCATTATTTTAATAGAAAAAAAGCAAAAGACCTCAAAGGTGCTATAAGAGGTAAATTTGTATGTGTTTTTAAATTATGACATATCCATATAATAATCATATAGTTAAAATATTAAATTTATTCAGAAAGATTTAATAATATATTATATGAGAAAAACAGGTAAAAAGCCCTATGAATTATCCAATTTCATTTTTTAAAGGATGGGTTGTCTGTTTTAAAAGATTTTTAAAACATGTCCATAAAAATGTTAACAGTGTTTATGCCTAGATCAGTGGTCGGCAAACTCATTAGTCAACAGAGCCAAATATCAACAGTACAACAATTGAAATTTCTTTTGAGAGCCAAATTTTTTAAACTTAAACTATATAGGTAGGTACACTGTTATTAACTTAATTAGGGTACTCCTAAGCTGGCCTTTGCTAAAAACGTCCTCAGTCTGATTGAGGTACGTTCGCTGAGGTCGACCCCTTCCAACTCTCCCATCCACACTCATCTTGTAGCCAGTCTCACTCAACTCGTGCATGAATCCCGAGTGCCTCCCCTGCGCTGCATATCCCGCGGCCCGCCTGCGCTGCCTCTCCTGTCGCCCGACCAACCGACACCCCCCACTTCCTCTAATGACACTTCTTCAAAATAGACTCGCCGGGCCGAAAACCGAAGTCTGCGCATGGGCCACGAAGTTTCAATCACACTGTACGTGCGCCCGCACATGGTATTTTGTGAAAGAGCCACACTCAAAGGGCCAAAGAGCCGCATGTGGCTCGCAAGCTGCGGTTTGCCGACCACTGGCCTAGATGATATTTATTTTTCTCTTTTTTCTATATTTTCACAATTTATTGCCCAGCCAGTGTGGCTCAGTGGTTGAGCATAGACTTATGAACCAGGAGGTCACAGTTCGATTCCCCATTAGGGCACATGCCCAGGTTGTGGGCTGGATCCTCAATACGGGGCACACAGGAGGTAACCAATCAATGATTCTCTCTCTTCATTGATGTTCCCAACTCTCCCTCTCCCTTCCTCTCTGAAATAAAAAATATATTTAAAAAATAATTAAGAAATAAGATAACCAAATATAAACTATACCAAAAATAAAATATTCTAGATATTTTACAACTTTCAGGTAGACCCATTAAATTATTTTTCTCCAAAGTCAATTTGTATATAAACATATCCTGAAAGACACATAAAGACAGTGACATCCACGTTATATGGAGTGATTCTTAAATTTAGTTAAGGTAAATATTATAAACTAAGTGACAACCAATACTTAAAATTGCCCAGGACACAACCATCTCTATGTTGATTTCTGGAAGGTACTCTGCTGTTAAGATGATCTCTGAAAGTTGCTGTCTCAACTGATACGTGCTAAACGCAGTTTTTTTTGTTTTTGTTTTTGTTTTTAAAGAGAAACTATGGTCCCCAACTGGAGGAATCCCTTTTGTATACCACTAGACACAGGTGCTCATCCTCTCTTCAGGCAGGTCAGGTTTCCTTTATCTCACAATTGCATGCCAACCCTTTTTCCTGGACACTGCAGATAAACACCGCAATACAGAGCATATGTACTTCATTCACCTTTTAGAACACTCAATCTTGTTTATGACTGAAGATTGAGATGATTAACATTTGTAAACTGGAAGATGGCGGCATAGGTAAACACCGGAGTTTGCTGCCTCGAACAACCACTTCAAAAATACAACTAAAAGACGGAACGGACATCACCCAGAACCACAGGAAGGCTGGCTGAGGAGAGACTCTTCAACTAGAAGGAAAAACAACAGCATTACGAGGCTTAGAGGAGGCGCAGTGTGGAAAATTTAAAGGTACGGTGGTGCGGCGGTGCGCGCGCAAAGCGGGCTGGTGGCTGAGGGCGCGGTTGTCGTTTTCAATCAGGAGTGAGTCTCAGACTCTGGGCTACAGATCCGGGCAAGTCTCTAGGGACCCTGACTCAAACGGGAGAAGCGGGACTGTCTGGCTACGGTCCCTCCGAGGTTTGCAGCGGTTACGGGGACAGAGAGGCAGAGCCCCTGGAGACGGACTGAGAGCAGCCATAGCTGCTCCCTCCCCCCGCCCTGTTGAGCCCGCCCCGCCCAAGCCCTGCACAGAGCCATTTGCCGATCGCCTCAGGCAAAGGCTGGACTAGCGCCTCCCCAGAGGACTGAAGTTTTCCACACAGCTGATTCCTATAGCCAGTCGGCCTGGTGGTCAAATCCCTCTAGTGTTAACTACAACAATTAAGGCTTGGCTAGAACAAGACTGCGCACAAAGACCACAAGGGGGTGCACCAAGAAAGCATAAAAGATGCGGAGACAAAAAAACATGACAGAAATGGAGGATATGGAGCTAAGAATCGCAATTTTGAGGGCTTGCAAAAAACTTGTGGAGAGCCTCACGAAAACTAATGAGACCCTCGATGCTACGATAAAGAAATTAGAAAGTAAGCATACACGGACTGAAATAAAGAATATTAAACCCAATAGCAGACCAGAGGAGCACAAGAATCAAACCAAAGATTTGACAAAAAACACCCAACTGGAAAAGCAAAATGAAAAAAGAATCCGAAAGTGTGAAGATAGTGTAAGGAGCCTCTGGGACAGTTTCAAGCGGAATAATATCAGAATTATTGGGGTGCCAGAAGATGAGAGACAGCAAGATTTTGAAAACCTATTTCAAGAAATAATGGCAGAAAACTTCCCCCACCTGGTGAAAGAAATGGACTTACAGGTCCAAGAAGCGCAGAGAACCCCAAACAAAAGGAATCCAAAGAGGACCACACCAAGACACATCATAATTAAAATGCCAAGAGCAAAAGACAAAGAGAGAATCTTAAAAGCAGCAAGAGAAAGAGACTCAATTACCTACAAGGGAATACCCATACGACTGTCAGCTGATTTCTCAACAGAAACTTTGCAGGCCAGAAGGGAATGGCAAGAAATATTCAAAGTGCTGAATACCAAGAACCTACAACCAAGATTACTTTATCCAGCAAAGCTATCATTCAGAATTGAAGGTCAGATAAAGAGCTTCACAGACAAGGAAAAGCTAAAGGAGTTCATCACCACTAAACCAGTATTATACGAAATGCTGAAAGGTATCCTTTAAGAAGAGGAAGAAGAAAAAGGTAAAGATACAAATTGTGAACAACAAACAAGCATCTATCAACAAGTGAATCTAAGAATCAAGTGAATAAATAATCTGATGTACAGAATGAACTGGTGATTATAATGAATCAGGGACATAGAAAGGGAATGGACTGACTATTCTTGGGGGGGAAAGGGGAATGTGAGATTCGGGAAGAGACTGGACAAAAATCGTGCACCTATGGATGAGGACAGTGGGTGGGGAGTGAGGGCGGAGGGTGGGGCGGGAACTGGAAGGAGGGGAGTTATGGGGGGGGGGAGGAACAAATGTAATCTGAACAATAAAAATTTAATTAAAAAAATCTATCAATAAAAAAAAAAGTATGCCTAAAAAAAAAAAAAAACATTTGTAAACTGATTTCAGTTTAAGGAACATGTGAATCATGTCCTAGCTGGTTTAGCTCAGTGGATAGAGTGTCAGCCTGCAGACTGAAGAAACATGTGAGTCATAATTCCTACAGATCAAGCTAACTGATTAGAAAGCAATATTTTTAGATTTAACTTATATTTCTCACTAATGCTTTCTGTTTCTGAAATTTAAGACTCAGTTGTATATGCTTAGCCTTGATGGATAATAAAAGAAAATGCCACATGTCTAGGAGAGCTCCATATTATTACTAAATCACACTTGAAGAGAGCTGTTATAATACTAACTAACCTTACTAAAAAGATCCAATTAATAAATCAATCATTTTTAGATATTTATTAGACAAAGAAAGCAAGGTACTCTATAGCCTTTCTTTTTCTTTTTTATTTAGTTACATGGAAGCTCTGAGTCAAATATCCAGATATTTATTTTTACATTGATTGTAAATATAAATAAGGTCTTGTTCCTAACATCACTTAAATCCTTTCTGTAGGTAACAAATACTTACATTTGGCAAGCTTGAGACTTTAGAGGGTATCTAAAAATTTAGACCATTGATTGTTAAACTTGTAATCTTAAAGCCTTCATGATACCCCAGGGGCCACCTTGAGGACCAAGGATGAGTGAGGACTTGACCTCCAATCTCTGGTTCAATCACAGCAGCTGATCAGAATTTATTTACATACTAGAATTTCTTAACACACTTATTTGACCAAAGCATTCCAAGGAGAAAAATATTTTTAAAACATTTTTCAGATGTGGAAACTGAAATCCACAATAGAGAGAGTATACATTCTAAAGACATTAGTGATGGTGATGAGACTATATTTCCATATATAAAATATTAATCACATCTGAAATTTCTAAAGATATTGTTCATCATTTACTAAAGATGTGTAACTAGGGATTGGCATTAGTGAGTATAGGGGGAAAGATAAATGAAGAACAAGGCTGGGAATTATTCCTTCTTGCTGTCTTTCTTCCTTTCCAAGAATTCCATCCCTCTATACTTTTTAATGAGTGATGAGGAGTAGGGGAGTAAAGATCAAGGTATATTCTGATAATTTTTCACTTTAAAAGATAGTAAGTCTTTTTCAAAATGTTTGCATGTGGTTGGCCCATCATTAAATCTTAAGACTGTTCAGTGTCTGTTTTCTGTTAAATGCAAGTATAAATATGCCGGGTTTCATGAATTTGTGATTTAGCTTGTGTTCAGCTCCAACATCAGTAGTTTTAAAAAGCCTCAGTAAAATGTTGCCTGTTTTACACAGTCTTACTTTTCTTTCCATCATCTATAACTTAAAGTAATTCAATATTTTATCCGACTTCTAAGGAAATCTCACCAGTCAGATTTCTACCCTTTAATAATACTTTGTCAGCCTTGGAGTTATTACAATTATTTGGTTGCTGTGAATACAGCGGAAAATAAGAAAACTGCTTATTTCAGTTTATACCTTAGGCAGCAAGTGTCAGATTGTTGACAAAGATTGTCTAAATATCTGTGTGCAGCCTTACAAAGAGGATTTTTTAAATTACCTAATCCACATAAGTTTCACCTATCATTACATGTGTTTTCCTTCAGAGTCATCCATTTGTATCATTTCTGGTGTCCAATCAATTTTATGACTTCATCTAATTCCTTTCGCTTGCAATTTAATAAAAAAGAATGAGCAACCTTGGTTAATTCAGAATAAACATAGCTGTTTCTTTTTATCCCTTTTCCCATCCAGAGTACAGTTTCCATTGATTTCAAAGGGATCGTTTTATTCAGACTAGCTCTTCACTTCAGGGTAGAGAGCAAGATAGGAAATGAGTGGCTCATTAAGAGTGTGAAGCTATTTCTTTTTATGAAATGTCTTCAGTGAATTCCACTCAGCTGCTCTTTTCAGGAAAAGCCAACTCCCTACAGTGTCTACTAGTATATACATGAACCATGTGCACCTGCTGCCATGAGGAAACACCTCCCACCCCAGAAAATGCCACTAAATTAGTGTCCTCAACCTCATCACTACAGATATTTGGGTCTGATAATTCTTTGTTGTAGGGAAGGAATGATGTGCTTTGCATTGTAGAATTTTCAGCAGCATCCTTGGCCTCTACCCACGACATATCAGTAGAGCCCTCCAGTTGTAACAACCAGAAGTTTCCCCAGACATTGACAAAAGTCTCAGAGGGACAAAATCATACAGTTGAAAATTTCTGGACTAAACCAATGGTTCTCAAAGTGCGGTCCTTGAATCAGCAACAGCACACAGAAACCCGTTAGAAATGCAAATTTTAGGGCCCCACCCAAACCTCCTGAATCAGAAACTTCTGGGATGGGGCCCAGCAATGTATGTTTTTTAACAACCCTGAAAGGATTCTGATGCACAGTTAAGTTTACAAACATTAGCACTAAACCAATGTTAGCATTATTTGGTTGAAGGACAAGAATGATCTAGGATCTTGTTAAATATACATTTCTAAATCAACACCCACCTTAAACCACCAAGACTTTGAAATTTCTCTGAGAACATGGTTCAGTAAAGTGTGTTTCGTGTGTGTGTGTGAGAGAGAGAGAGAGAGAGAGAGAAAGAGAGAGAGAGAGAGAGAGAGAGAGAGAGAGAGAGAGAGTTTTACAAGCACCCTCAGTTACTCCTAAGTACTTTCAATTTTGAGAATCATTACCCTTCCTCCAACTTCTGAAGCCCCAATGTAAATTTGTCCATGGTGTTTGAATCAAAGATTCTGTTTCTAATATGTCAGTGAAACCAAAAGAAGGAACATCTGATGTGTTCTTAAACACAGTATGACTGATAATCTTAACAAAGGTCAGAACCGAAATTATCATTTAATAGGACATATGGCAGATGGGAATTCTAACCAAAGCCAAGTGCTCTTTCCTCTACCTCAATGTAGTGTAAGGCTTAAAATTACTATTATGTGCTGCACTGGCATCTGTGGAAGACTGAGAGGGCCTCAAATGGCCTCACTGCAAGTTAGTACACTCTTGGTACTACAAAGTTTGCTTCCTACAGCCCCTGCTTGTTCACTGTATTACCAACTGCAATTCCATGTGGCTTTGGGAAGATATGGCACCCTCTCCCCCTGAGACTATTAAACTGCTTTCAATTTCATCTGTCCAGTGCCAGGTATCATGCATTTGGCTATCCCCATAACTCTACGGTAAGAATTCCTCCTTCATCAATGGGGTAAAGAAGAGGTGATCAAATACTCAATAACGTTGATGAGTATATGATACATCACAGGGGGTAAAACTCTACACTGAACTACACATAAAAGTAACATTGATTAAGCACGCATCATATACCAGGCACCATGTTTTATATACATTATTTTCAAGGCTCACAGTAGATATTGTTCTCATTGTAGGGCAGAAGAAACTCAAGCTCCTAAAAAGGCAATTAACATTATAAAGTCATTTATTTGTAATGTGTGTTGGTTAAAATATGTGTCAACTGTCTGGCCACAAGGTACCCAGATATCTGATTAAACATTATTTCTGTGTCTGTGAGGGTATTTCTAGAAAAGATTAGAATTTGAATTGGTAGTCTGGATAGAGCAGATTGCCCTCTACTTTATGGGTATCATCCAATCCACTGAGGGCCTGAGTAGAACAAAAAGGCAGAAGATTGGATTTGTGTCTCCCTCTCTCCCACCATCTGAATCATAAATCTTCTCCTACCCTCTGCACTCCTGTTTCTCAAGCCTTCTAACTCTACCACCAGTTTCCTTGGTCTCCAGCTTGCAGACAACAGATCATGGAATTCTCAGCCTCCATAACCCTATGAGCTAATACCTTATCAAATATCATTCATGTATGATAAATAGATAGATAGATAGATAGATAGATAGATAGATAGATAGATAATCTGAACAGATAGATATCTATAGATATATATCCAATTGGTTCCGTTTCTCTGGAAAACTCTGACTAATGCATAAGGGGCATGTCCAAGTGTATCTGGTGATTACTTATGTTGCAAATGGAAAAATAAAACTCAAAACAAATTGGCTCCTTCATTTACAAAGTCCAAAGGAGGGCTGGCCTCAGGCACTGAGGTTTAAGTTGCAGACTCATTTTATATAATTATATTCTTTTTAGAACTGACATATTCCTTTTTGCTTAACTTGCAGGCAAGGACCTAAAATTCTATCTTAAAAGAAAAGGAATGTATCAGTCCAGGAAACTTCTTTCCACGAGCTGAAGGCTGGTCATATTACCAGGTTTTAGCTCAGTCTATGCTTCAGACATGGACCTTGTCCAGCGGTATTTTGCAAAGTAGAGATGAAGTCAGAAACAAGAAGCAAAATGTGAGGCATAGACTGAGAACTTAAAGAGGAGAAAATAAGAACCAGAAATAATTACATGCATTAACCCCATCCCCAAAGAATTATCCAAAGTGTTGAAAAACTTACTCGATAACATATTGGGGGAGGTGATGCTAATTTTAATTTAATATAATAACACTATAATGCACTATAATACAAAATGCACTATAAATAGAAAAGAACAAGTATTGCCCTAGCCAGTTTTGCTCAGTGGATAGAGCGTCGGCCTGCGAACTGAAAGATCCTGGATTCAATTCTGGTCAAGGGCATGAACCTCGCTCAGTTGCAGGCTCCTCCCCAGCCCAGGCCCTGCAGGTGTGAGCAGGAGGCAACCAATCGATGTGTTTCTCTCACATCAATATTTCTCTGTCTTTCTATCTCTCTTCCATTCTCTCTAAAAATCAATGGAAAAATATCCTCAGGTGAAGATTAAAGAAAAAAAAAGGAACAAGTATTTTGAGCCTTACCAAAGCTTTATAGATATTACCAAATGCAATTCTTATGGAAACCCAGTAGATTTGTTGATAAGGAAGAATTCTGAGAGTCACCTGCTCAACACATAGCCACTGGTAGAGCCTGGTGAAGCTATAAGTTCAACTGAGGGCCACCCTAAAGTCTTTGCTTTCCTCTCAGGGTTGGTGGTGCAAAGCAGTAGTTCTCAATGTTGTATTCATACTAGATCCCCCCAGAGAGTATGAAACAATTATCCATTCCCAAGTCCCAACTCTGAAAAATTAAGTCAGAATCTATAGGGTTGCAGCTTAAGGCATCGCTTTTGAGAACTACTGAGATAGAATAATAAATGTTTTAAAACTTTGTGACTTTTATATTATAACTAGAGGCCCTATGCATTAAATTCACGCACTCGGGGGGTCCCTCAGCCCGGCCTGCACCCTCTCGCAGTTCAGGAGCCCTCGGGGGATGTCCAACTGACAGCTTAGGCCCACAGGAGTGGCCTAAGCCAGCAGTTGCTAAGGAGGCGGGAGAAACTCCTGCCACTGCCTCTGCACTCACCAGCCATGAGCCCAGCTCAGAGCTTCTGGCTGAGCAGCGTTCCCCCTGTGGGAGTGCAATGACAACCAGCAGGCAGCTCCTGCATTGAGCATCTGCACCCTGGTGGTCAGTGCGCGTCATAGCGACCAGTCGTTCTGCCATTCGGTCAATTTTTGGATTAGCCTTTTATTATATAGGACTAGAGGCCCGTTGCAGGAAGATTCCTGCAAGAATAGGGCTTCCTGAGACCGCAGAGAAGCAGAGAAGCAGCTCCCTTCTCCGTTGCCTCGCTTCCTCCCTTCGCCGCTTAGCCCTCAGCTCCCTCCCTTCTCTGCCACCTGGGCTCTCTCCCTTCTCCACTGCTTTGCTCCCTCGCCAGGTCACGGGTCCAAGGCCCGGATCCCCCGGGCAGCATTGGGCTCTACCGGCCCCACCTCGCCAGGTCAGGTGTCCGGGGCCCAGGGCCCACAGGCAGCATCATGCACTGCTGGTGCTCCCTCACCAGGTCACGGATCCAAGGCCCGGATCCCCCGGGCAGCGTCGGGCGCTACCGGCCCGCCTCGCCGGGTCAGGGGTCCAGGTCCCGGGTCACACGCTGCCAGCCCTGCCTGCAGTATGCAAATTAGCTGCCATCTTTGTTGGTGGCTAATTTGCATATTGCACTAATTAGTCAATGGAAGGCATAGCAAAGGTACGGTCAATTACCATGTTTGTCTATTATTAGGTAGGATTATTATATAGGATGGCAAATCGCATTTAGATGTATCCAGCCTTTCTATTTTGATATGCATGTTTTTGCCATGTGGCCACCCACTCACAATGTGAACAGCTTTTGGGAGAGGTGTGTGTGTGTGTGTGTGTGTGTGTGTGTGTGTGTCTTTTAATGTGACTCTCAAGAGATATTTCATACCAACATATTGGGTAGAATTTCAAAGCATTTCCCTTTTGCTTTGAAAAAATGTAGAACAATTCTAAATCACAGCTTTCCCAAACATCAGATATCAGGGTGGCCTTCAAATATTTAAGCAAACCTTTTCCTCATTTTTTTTTCTTTCATATCAACCTGTCTAATAACTATACATTTGCCAAATTCCAGATGTTTGGAAACTAGAAAATAGTATGAACAAAAATAAACCTTTATCAGCATTTTTGCAATTTTGCTGTTCATTTACACAGCCTTGTGCTAGTTACTGGTCATGACTGATAGAATTATACATAACAGACTGATGAACAGGGGGAAAAAGACACTAATTTTCTTTTTTTATCTCAAGTATATAAAAGCAAAAAGTATGTCTACCTAATTTTTTCTTATGAGACACTAAATTTGGCTCACAGCTCTACTGTATGAAAAAAATGCAAAAAAAGATGCAAAAATTATCTTAGCAAATCATAAAGATATTCCAGTTAAAGGATCTGGTATTTGCATTTTAATGGCTTCTTTCAGGCTCCACAAACAATCCAATACACAATTCCTTCAAAATGAGCTATGATCAGGAACTACAGAAATTACTCTTTATATTAGACCTGGTGCCGTATTCATCTGGACAAGGGATAGAAAATAATGATACATGAGAGGAGCAAGGTGAAAACAAATGAAAAAAGTCACTCCAATCTCTCTGAGGCAAATAAACCCTCATTTATTTTAACTATTGTATCTGATTGCTATTTGAATATCCTATATTAACAATAGCACCTGAACTGAAAGGCACTCACTACTAAAACAACTGAAAGGACTGAGGCCCAAGGACCATTAACCTTAGTTATATGTTAGCATCTTAAGTATAATTAACTGATACTGAATTCCTGATATGCTTAGTAGAGATGACCAATTTTATTTTATATGCCATATGTGAGTTTATATCCATGAATATAGTGTTTTGCTGACATACAGTGTATTTTTTCTTTTTTACATACTCCATGGGTAACACCATTAATATAAATGACAATTACTATAAAAAATGTTATGTAAATTTCAGGGTTTGTGACACTGTCCTTATTGTTTCCTTTCTTAAAGTTCCTTTAAAAAGAAATTACTATCTTAAACATTTTTTCTACATTTCCACAATATATTTTAATCAGAATCTATTATAAATAGGTGTATACAACTACATATAAGCACCTAATACTACACAAACATATATATTACCATAAATGCTATACAGAACACTGATATTTTTATATTGTGATTACACCTGACCTATTGGCCATTTGATTTGACTGAAGTTTAGGTCATTGACTACCTTTCATGGTAGATAATTACTGAGTCAATTATGCACCAGAGTATTTCCTTGCAAGAATGTATATATTGCATTGCTATATAATCCTCTCTCTTCCTCTGGCATTTATAGCACTAGTTCAAGAAAAT
>NW_005871209.1:1088053-1123402 GCF_000147115.1 Myotis lucifugus | reverse complement strand
ATATATATATATATATATATATATACACATATATATAAAATGTTTTACATTAAATTAAAACATATACCAAACTATTTTGTAATTTAAATATCCTTTATATATTTCAAAGACCACATAAAATTTGTTTTAGATTTTTACATGCTAGTCACATACACTATTGAAAATTTGAAGATGATATGTCACAAGAAGATGAAAATGGTAAGATGAATTTACCTTTTAAATTATAGTACATGACATGGTTAGCTAACAGGAACAAACTTAGAGTTTCCCATAATTGGAGAATATTAGAAAGAAAATATAATACCATTATATAAATTATGATATTCTTTCACCTTGCAATTAAGGTCATCTTTCTTGGAGAGAAAGGCATACAAATACCAGAAAAGACATCAAAGATGCTTAAAGACACTTAATGCATGAAAGGTTTAAGAAAAACTAGGTCTCTTGTCTGGTAAAACTACTCTAATCACAAGGATAAGACTCAAATCTGTACATCTCTGGCCTCTGTTTCTCTACCTGTCTCACAGAAATCTCTCAGATGTCTTGCTGCTGTCTCAATTGCATGAAAGTCTTGCCAGTCAATAGCATTCATTAAGCATCACTGGGTGCTCAGTAAATGTCTGGGAGCATTATGACAGGTGCCCTAAGGAGATGCAATAGAAGATACAGCCCCTGACACCAAGGAACTTTCAATAGTAATGATTATGCATGCTATATAAATGGACTAAAATAGGGTTTCCAAAATAATATATCAATAATTGCACATTAAAACAGTGCAAATAATTTACATATGCTGAGGTGATTCGGTGGGTGATCTGAGAGAGGCAATCACAATGTTCTGAATCATGTATTAAAAGATCAAAAAGACATGGGTTAATGAGCTAAAGAAGGAGAATTTTTCAGAGGGTAGGAGGCTCATCTAAAATGATGAAAACGAAATAAATCCTGAAGCAGTGTGGTTGGAATTAGAATCAGAAAGATTATGCAGCAGGCTATTGGTCTGACTTGCTCAATCTATCTCTTTTATAATATCCACTTACTAATTTGTTATCTGGCTAGTATAGTCTAGAGCAGATTCTTCCAAGCTTTTGCTCTTCATTGACCCTTTCATAAAGAGAACTGACCTTGAAACAAACAATGCCTCTCTCACCCAATTTCTGCTACCACTATCCATTAAAAATACAAAACTGATGGGGAAAGATATTTTTAACTCCCATCTGTCTTCAACAACATGTCATAAGTTTCCTCTGTACTTAAAAAAGTCAAATATGCAAAGTCACAATGGTATTCTCCTTAGTTATTTTTCTAGAAGCTTTATGGTTTAGCTCTGAAATTTCATCTATTATACATCTTGAATTCATTTTTTTAATGGTTTGAGGTAGCAGTAGAGATTCCTTTTCTAGTTGTTCTAAAACCTTTTGTTGATGTTTTCCTTTCTCTCATTGAATTGCTTTGGTGCCTTTCTCCAAAATCTCTCATGTTCAATTACTCCACGTGTATATCCTTATGCCATAGCACAACTGTCTTCATTCCTTTAGCTTTAAAGTAACTCTTAAAATCAAATGGTTTAGGTACGTTCTTCAACATGTTCCTTTCAAGATTGGGGGTGGGGGGGGAGAGGGTAGTCTAAGTTATTTGCATTTACATATTAATTTTAGAATCACTTTGCCAATTTCTACACCAAAAAAATAAATAAACAAGAAACTATTGATATTCTTTTGGGGTGTTATGAATCTGGAATTTGTGAAGAATTGATATCTTAGCAATACTGAGTGTAATATATGAACATTGTATATCTCTCCACTTATTTAACTCTTTTTTTGCAATTACTTTCTTATGACTTATCTCTACATTGAATGAGCTTATGAAAAAGCTATTTTTATTATTAACAATGAACTAAATTGATTCTTTAAAAGAGAATATTTGGCCCAGCAAGTATGGTTCAATGTTTGAGCATGGACCTATGAACCAGGAGGTCACAGCTCGATTCCTGGTCAGAGCACATGCCCAGGGTGTGGGATTGATCCTCAATAGGGGGCATGCAGGCAGCTGATCAATAATTCTTTCTCATTGTTGCTGTTTATCTCTCCTTCTTCTTTCTTCTCTGAAATCAATAAAAATATATTTTAAAAAGAGAGAGCATATTTTTTTCATTTGACAAATGCTTACACTTAGTTTGGAAAAAGTCCTAAAATGTTAAAATTTTAAAAATTTGAAGCTCATTTGATCCAATAATTTATTTTTATGAAAATTAGAAGCCTTTAAATCAAGATATAAATACTTTTATAATTATATTGTAACTGGTTTTCCTCATTTGATTTCAATGGTAAAATGGAGGAGAATACCTGGAAATACTTTTTAATTGATTTTTAGAGAGAGAAGGGAGAGGGATAGAGAGATAGAAACATTGATGAGACAGGAATATTATCGACTGGCTGCTTTCTGCACGCCCCACGAATGGATGAACTCTTGGCTCCTGGGTTGACGATCAACCGCTGAGCCATACCAATGGGCTAGAAACTACTCTTGCTGATTGTATGTACATGCTAACTTTTGTCTTCCGTTTCCTAGAATTAATTAGGTAGGCCCTGAGTATTCAAAAAGCATTGTCATAACTTAGATCTATGACAAAATCTTTTATTTTTGTATTAGTGTGTTTTATATACCTCTACTTTGAATGCTTATCATTATAAATATAGGTAGAACATAGGATCAAAAAGACTTCTTAGTTCTTAGGCTGATACCTATATGATTCATATCTGGATCAGGGGGTCACAAATTTTTCCCAAACAGTCCTCACTTTGCAGGCCATGTTTAACTCTGCTGTTATAACACGAAAGCAGGCACAGATAATACACAAATGAATGTGTTCTAATAAAACCTTACTCACAAAAAAAAGCAGTGGGCTAGATTCAATCCACATGCAGTAAATTTGCCAAACCTTAATCTAGATTAATTTTCCTCATTCATGATATAATGTCCATTACATATACATGCTACATATATATCTTCATATATGGATACATATATTCAGACTTAAAGTACTGTACTACTCAGTCTAGGAACTGTGTGCTGAACATGAGAGAATAATCTAAATAATGGAAGTCCCCTTTACTCTCTTTTTTCTATTACATGATTATGATGAAGTCATTTGAGCCATATCAAAAATATTACATTTATTCTCTGGATATTTTATTATATTTCAAATAACTAGATAACAATACCTTATACTCATTGTTTCTATGTTTATAAATCAGATACTTTATAAATATTCATAGAAGCAGACTATTCCCTACAGAATTATCTCCAAAACAATAATTATGCAAATTACTGATTGTCCAAAGCACTTAATTTCTTAGCAATATGCAATCTGAGCTAGCCTAAAGACAAGTTAATAAACAGTCTTTAAAATAAATGATAGAAGTGCCTTATATCTATAATCAGTGATAAAGTTTAGAAAACAAAGTGAACAACCTTAGAGGCAATTTTTAATTTGATAAACACATACTAAAACTCTTACTTCCATAAATTCAGCATATCAAAAACTATGTACTGTAATAACATCTTTCAATTGTAGCAAAAGAGAATTTTCCATCAGATTTTCCTGAAAGAGTATTGTTTACCTATTTATGCATTTAACTCCACTAAGGTCTGAACCCAACTAAGATGTTAAAACATTTACGTGTATGCCTTTTTTTCTTAAAGAAAGTATAAAACATTTCCTAATAAAATTATAGTGTCTTTTCATACCAAATTTTCTTTTGTAGGCACCCTGGAAGGCTTTGATTTATACAGGTCAACCAACTACGAATACCGTGACATTTTAAGCACGATAACAGAATCAATGGCTTTCAAGTAATGATGAGAGTGATTTAGAAAGTTTTTAAAATAGAACACATGAACCATATTTTTTAAATTATATCAATATCCTTCTTCCGCCAAGTTTGTTATAGATATAACTATTAATAATGTTTTATTAATTTAACTTTCTTCTCTTTGTTTCTTAACTTAAATTGCAATGAAAACAGCTAAGCAGAATTTATTGAGTAGATCAACACTGCTCAATCACTCAACGCTATAGGTATTCAATGGGCTGATATGTTCCCTGCCCCAGGTAGCTTATGATCTAATTGGCAAGACAAAATATACAGGAAAAAAATAGCAATAAAAGCTTAAAACAAAAGTTCACAACAGCAGAAAATAGCATATGGAGTCCATTATTAATTTAAAAATGAAAAGAAGCACAGTTGTTTATATAATTTGGAAAAATTCTCTAATGATTGAAAGTTTATTTGTGTGATTGAACACTTGAGCTTCTTGGACATAAAGCAACAAAAATTTTAATTAGAGACATCCCTAAAAAATAACTAAGTTTATAAATAAGATAAAAGTAAGCATATGCCAAAGTAAATGAAAGGAAAGAGGAAAACAAATTGGAACACATGTTGAAGAAACAGTGTTATAATTAGTCACAGCAGGTCAAAAAATATTTTAAAGGCTTCTATGAGACAAAACTATTTATTTGGTAAAACAAAGGGCCTGTCTTCAAGGGGTGATAAATACATAAATAAGTGAAATTACTTCAGCTACTTATATGGACTGTGAAGATGATAACAAACATGAGATAGAAAATATCTTGGGAAGTTAAGGAGAGTGGGTCAATATTTTAGCTACAGGTGGTCAGGGAATATGTCTTTGAGGAGACATTTGTACCAAGATTTCAAAGATGAAAAATGTGGCAGCCATGCAAATATCTGGAGAAAGCTTTCTAAGAAGACAGGATTACAAACAGCAAGTGCAAAAGCTTCTAGGTGAGGATGAGCCTGGTATAGTAATATGGGAGATGTGGCTAGAACATCTTGAAAAGAGAGATAATGTTAACAATCTCTTCCTACTAGAACATTGTAATTTCCTTGTTCAACATATAATGTGTTCTTTAACAAAAATTGCTTTTTAAAAAATTATGAAATTGTCTTCACATTGGATGGAATTAACAACATATTAAACACTGAAGAAGAAATAAAAGTAGGGATCTTGAAGATATAGAAAAGAAATGATCCTATATGAAACACAGAAAGAAAAAGAAGAAAAAGTGAGAAAATCATCAGTCCAGTATGACTAATTTCATACAAAGAAGTTTAATATTAAACAGACAACAATATACAACAGAAAGTAATTGAGTTATAACCAAATAAATACAAATCAACTGACAAGATACTTGCTCTGACAGTGGCTATTGGGTTAAAGTCATTTTCTACAAATAACTTTGGCC
The DNA here is from genome assembly GCF_000147115.1 of Myotis lucifugus. Taxonomy (NCBI): domain Eukaryota; kingdom Metazoa; phylum Chordata; class Mammalia; order Chiroptera; family Vespertilionidae; genus Myotis; species Myotis lucifugus. The sequence continues at coordinate 1,118,130 of NW_005871209.1, read as the reverse complement.
CACATTTAAATTAAAAAGGCCCTCTGGGCCTTTCATTTTGGGTTAGTGATTGTAAGCAGGTATCCTCCTTTTCTTTTGTTCCCCTATTTCTCTTTTGTGTGCTTTTATTCTCTAATTTCATTTATAAATGTCAAGGAAAAACTAATGTCTGCCTCTCCATAAAACCTTCTGTGATACAATTCACTGTTTGATTTTTTCCCCCATGAGTGTTAGTTTTGTTGTTATAACTAGATGGTAATTTCTGGCTGCAAGAACTACATTACATTTTTAAAATGCACCCCAGTTCTAATACAACATCTGATTCATAGTGTATACTCCATAATTATTAATATAACAAAAGGTAGCAAGACAGCATCTCAAATCATTGTAGAAAGATAGATTATTCAATAAATGTCATTGGGTAGCCATCTAGAAAAAAATAACATTACAGCTATACCTCATATTCTACAGAAGGATAAATGCCAAATGAATCAAAGATTTAATTGTAAAAGTGAAAGCATAAAAGTATTAGAAGAAACCTGGAAGAAGTGTTTTATAATCTTGGTGTGAAGAGGCCTATTTAAATATAACACAGAAGCTATAAATCAAAAGATTGATAAATTCTACAACATAAAAAATTTTAATAATCTTTATAGCAAAAAATACAATAAACAATGGCAAAAGAAAAATGACAAGCTGGGATAAATATTTGCAACTCCTATCACAAACCAATAAACAATAAACAGCTACTATTTGATAATAAATGACCCAATGGAAAAATAGGCAAACAATGTGCACAGAGAGTTTGTGGAAAATGAAACACAAATAACTCTTAAACACATGAATAAGAGAATAAGAAAAATGAAAATTAAACTACACTAATATACCATTCTTTACCTATCAGATGGGCAAAAATAAAAAAGATTAATAATACTGTTTGGCTAGGCAGTGGGGAAACAGGCATTTTTGTATGCTGTTAGTCAAAGTATAAATTGGCACAACCTCAATGGAGAGTAATTTGATGATATCTATCAAAATTATAAAAGTAGATACCCTTTTATCCAACTCCATTTCAAAGAATTTTTCTTAAAGACAGAGTTATTTATGGGTGAAAAGACCTCTATATGGTCATTCATTGAAATATGATTTGTAATAGCAAGATTAGAAACTACCTAAGTATCTGTAACAGATGACTGCTAAAATAGATTGTGAAAGCCTCCAAAAGAAAATAGTTTGCAGCCATTTAAAAAAATAAAAGGAGACAATTCTTGGATTATGGAATAATCTCCAAGATAGCATGTGAAAGGGCAAGATTCAGAGCTATGTATAGGATATGTTACCACATGTGTAAAGTGGGCTGCACAACAAGGATGTGGGGAGAATATCACCTGCTTTGCTTATATCTGCATAAAATGTTTGCATAAGAATACACAAGAAATAGGTAATATTTGTTGCCTCTGGGGATGGGGACAGAGGAGAAACAATAATTTTCATGGTATTATCACTATGTACCTTTTTGTTTTTTTAAATTATGAACCAATTGACTATTCAAAATGAATATTCAAAAACATAGTCTTTGTAAATATTCCACAGCACCTAACAGTGCTTATAAAATAATTACTAATAATGGGGGAGGGATGCCCAAATAAAAATACTGCCCTATGTTTGCTTATTGTTTTTAAAGTTACATATTCTCTTACATAAATTATCATAGTAAGGTGTATATGTAAACTATTTTTATTAATGATCTAAACATTTTGGACTATATGTAAGTGTAATTATGGAGTCATTAGTACTTAACTTCTGAGAAAATTGTCCTACAAAAGTAACACTAACTTCAAGTATTAGAAATAATATCTTCCCCATCCCCATTCAACTTGAAATATTTTCTTGACTGCCAACATTGAATAAAATTATTTTTAAGATCTTATTTAAAACTTCCATATGCTTAAGAAACAAAATTATTTTTAAAATATCTGCAAAATGGATATTTTTAATTGTTAGTATATTTTCTTCAATTTTTTCTTAACTCTAGAACAACTTTTTCACTTGTTTGCTTAATTTTTTAAATTAGAAAACACAAATAAATCACAGGATATGAAGACTTCTTCAATTTTCAGAATATTATACTGTATACCACATTGAATAATTTGGCAATTTCCCTTTTGTGTTAACACCAAACTGAATTTTGCATTCCAGATTTATCACGGTAAACTCCATTGCCAGTGTTTTGAATGATCTTAGCTAGTATTTAAAGCACTGTTACCAGGTACAGAAATATAGACATTGTGTTGAGAATCATTGTCTCTTTCTTTGTAAATATGTACTAAATTATCAAACCTCCCTATGTTTAATATTTGACAATCAGAGGAGGAGGAATAGGAATCCCTTTTTATGGGCCAGCCCCCTCTTAGTTCCAAATTTCCAAATTAAATCTTATCATGGTAACCATTTGGCTTAGCATAGCAACTATTTGCTAAATTATAATGTTCATGAGACTAATGATATTCCACGATTTTGTTAAGACACTTATTCTAAAAACTGTGATTAAACCAAACCAAATATTTTAATTTTGTATAACAGCATCACATCGGGAGTTAAATTAATATGGACTGGTTTTCCTTTAGAAAACCCAAGGAGGTGCTAAAGAAGAGATCATTTACATTAGAAGCTACAGTACACATCAAATTGGTATTTTTGTTAAAGTAATATCAACAATATTTTAAATTAAAAAGGTTAACAGGTACACCATTAAAATTGTGTGCAAAAAAATGTGATGAAGGGCTAACAGTACTGTAATGTGAACAGCTCATGTTACATAAGAAATAAAAACACTAACATTCCTATAAAACAGATTCCTTAACTGAGTGAGAGTTGTATGGGATCCTAGGCCCCAATCTAGTTATGTTTGACACCACCTCCCTAGGGCGGAATATCTCTAATTTATAGCATTTTCCAACTTTCATAGTATAAATACTAACTCTAGGACTAATTTCAAGCTAGCAAGGTAGTCACTGAACATGGAGTTAGAAAGAGAGGTGCACAATTGGCTCTCACTAGCCAGGACCTGCCACTGCCCGAACTCCAGAACCAATCCAAACCTCCAGAGGTAGAGCACAGACACATGTACTTTTTAAAAGTTTCCTCAGTGATTTTACAATAGTCAATCCATAGACCAGTTTTTAGAAACCACTTGACTAGTTTAGCATACAACTACAGAACTTTCTGAGGCTATGGAAAGGAAAACATTTGTACGGCTTCTCCTTTGTAGCACAAAGGCAGCTGGAAGTAACATTAGCAACACTGTCATCTAGCAAAACGGAATTGTCAGAATATTTCACTTATAAATCAAAGTAAACTGTAAGGCATCTCTTTGGTGTATAGCTATTTATGAACCCAGATGAATGGCAAGCTTTTTTGATAACTTCATAAGCCAAAAAGAAAGTGCCTCCCTCTAAAAGAATAGTCACTGAAATCCTCATTGTTTCTCAAAGAAGTTATCTAGTCTAGTCCTTGCCTCCAAGAGACGATGGCAGTGTGGTGGTATTCCAGCTCCTATTACCTACATTCATTAACCTCTTATGCGTAACATCAATGCTTCATGTCAAATTATTAAATTGAATACAACAAAACACAGGGATTCCATTTGTAGACATGCCCAGTTTCATATGAACTTATAACCTTTAATATCCTGGTGTACACCAATCTTCAAGAGATAGGAAATGATAAAGATTAGCAATGGTAAGTGTCTTTGCCTGGGTCCCCATGAAAGTACAAGAAAAAAAACTTGTAGGCAGGTAGTTTATTTGGGAAGTGATCTCAGGGAATAAGAGTGTGGGATGGTAGAATCTGTGGGGAATGAGTTTGGAAAGTCAATAAAAAGATGTGTTATCTAGTTGGAAGCCTCTATGGGCAATAATTACCCAGTTCCGCCCTAGCCAGTTTGGCTCAGTGAATAGAGCTCCATCCTGTGGACTGTAGGGTTCCAGGTTCAATTCCGGTCAAGGGCACATGCCAGAGTTGTGGTCTCAATCTCCAGTAGGGGGCATGCAGGAGGCAGCCAATCAATGATTCTTTCTCATCATTGATGTTTCTATCTCTCTCTCCATCTCCCTTCCTCTCTAAAATCAATAAAAATATGTTTTTAAAAAATAATAATTACCCAGTTCTGTAGGATGAGAAGCATTTCAGAATGTCTAAATTGGCATTAAAAGGAAGAAGCATTTATCTATCTGGTCTATTCCCTAGTAGCCAAGAATGGCTCCATGGGCATTAATTCCTTTGCCCCATTCTTTTGTTTGATCATGCGTGAGAGCCCAGCAGTTCTAAGGAAGTCAGAGAAACCCAAGATTGGAAACAAGAAGTAATTGGCCCAGGCTGAGGCATTGTCAGGTTACATTGATATAAATTTTGTCAAAGTCTGTATGGACCTGGTCACTACAACAGACTGGCCAAGATTATATAAAGTGGTATACAAGCGGGGTCCAGTTCACTAGGTAAAAATCAAGCAGTTCTGCCTAGTTTGTGACTGTTGCTTGGGTCTATAATCTTGTTCTTTGGATTTAGAAACCTAAAAACATTACTAAGGTAGGCCCATATCAATCCATAGACTTCCATACACTTTTGAAAATGGCTGGAAGTCAACTGAAGAAAAGACAATCTTGCTCATAAAGGAACAGATTCATTTGTTTATTTTAAAACAAACCACATCAAATAAAGCATTCCTGGGGCCATTCTGAATGGGCCCTAAAAGGGCAGTAGACCCCAATAGAGAGGCTCTGTGTCACATAGAAGAATAACTGGGAGGAAAAGGGCAGAATAGAAAGGGGCTTGAATAGCCTCAGTGACGCCTCTGAAAAAGCTGCTATCAGAAAAACAGGCAACTTTAAGTAAGTCCCAGGGACTACAATGAGAAGCAATCTAACAGTAATATCAGAGGAGGAATAGCCTTTCTGACCCCTTTTCTATTTCTTCCCTCTTTGCTCTGACCACAGAAACTAAGGTTCTAAGGAGGAGGAGGAGATGGGCATCAGATAGTGCAGCGGTTCTCAAACTCTAGCGTGTTATCATTCACTGAGATCACTTTAACAAGTGCTGGCACCAACCCCAGCGTTTCCCATTCACTAAGTCTGAAGAACTCACAGCTCTAACAGCTTCCCAGTGGGTGCTTCCTGGTCCACAGGACAATACTATAAGAACCACTGAAAGAGTAAAATACAAAGAAAAGCCCACACACTCTACCTGGATTCCCACCTGTAAAAAGCTCCAGCTGGGGTAGAGGAAGTAATTGTAACTTTGAATGAAGATGGAAAGTTTATCAATACATAGGAATAGACAGTTTTCATTATTGAACTGAGACTACTTAGGCAATTTATACTGGTAGATACTGTTGACCCTGAGAGAGAGCAGAAAAGCCAAAGTACTGGCCATGTTCCCATCCAACAGCAGACAAACTAACACCACAGACGAAATTGAAAGGGGCAGAAAAACAAAAATAAAGACACTTTCTGATTATATCCCATGATTGTATGAATTACAAAGGCAAGGCACCACCCATTGCTGAAAGAAGAGCCTTAGGTACAATGCAAGCAACAGAGAAAAGCAGTTAGGGGACTGGAATCTGCAGTTGGATTTCTTGGTTTAAATAGCAGTAACCTTGAGTAAGTTATTTAATCTCTCTAAGCCTCATTTTCTCATCCTAAAAGTGAGGATAACAATTTCTACCTCATAGGTTTGCTGTGAGGATGAAATGAGATAATATACATGAAGCATTAGCACAGTGCCTGCCATATAGCAAATATTATTATTATTATTATTATTATTATTATTATTATCATTTCCACATTAGTCCTCTAGAGAACACTGTAATACATACAATGAGCTAGGAAATAGAAATTTCTAAAATGCTACATGGACATAAAGTGTCATCGTTGATCTTGTTTCTCTCTCTCTCTCTCTCTCTCTCCCTCTCTCTTTTTCTTCCCCCCACACTTTCTCCTTCCCTTCCTGTCAGAAATATAATAAATAAGAAGTTTTGTGTAGTAGAAAGAACATTCTGAATGGGTTTTGCACACAATTAACTACTCAAAACCTCAATCTCCATATATGCAGAATGGCAATCACAATGCAATGCTTAGGTCTCAGGGATGTTGTAAGATTAGAAGAGGCGGCATGTTGTGAAAAGCCCAGCAGTGAGTACAGACACAATCATGGAGACTGAGGGAAGTGGCTTCAAAGCATATTCTCTACACTTAGGGAGAACTTCTTGCATTACTACAGAAAAACTGCAGGATCCTCACATCTGGGCTTAGAGGAAAGTAAGAAAGATGCTCTTTCTTTGGAAAAGTGACTTCTTAGGACACAAGATGTGAAAGACTACAGTGAAAATTTTTGCCTATCACTAGCTTTAAAAAGATAGTTAACATTTTCAAAGATCAATAGATAGAGAGCAAAAGGGATCAATTTAATGATTTAATGTAAATGGAACTTTATTTTAGCTATGCTCAGATGAATACTGTTTGATTTAATCACCTTGTGGTGATCAGAGAAGTACGGATGGAAGGATGGTGCCAGGCTGTGGTCCAGTATGGCAAGCTGGGCAGCAGGACCCCCATCTCCTGACTGTGCGATCTTGCCCAAGTGACACCATCTTTCCTCTTCTTTAAAAGTGTAGCAATTGACATGGCTATCAGGGTCAAATGGAAGGTAACAGCTGGGAGAACTGTTAAGTGCAATATATGAATAGATAAGCCACTCAACCTCAGCTGGGGTAGAAGAAGTAATTGTAATCTATAATAATCCTAATATATAAAAAGCCAGGGGCCATCACAACCAAAACAACCGGACAGACAACCGAACAGCAGGCTGCATGGGGCGACCAGGCCGGTGGGGGGGCAGTGAGGGATGACCAGACCAGCGGGGGGGCGGGGGCAGTTGGGGGCAACCAGGCTGGCAGGGGGAGGTAGTTAGGGGCGACCAGGAAGAAAGGCAGGTGAGCTGTTAGGTGCCAGCAGTCCAGGATTGTGAGAGGGATGTCTGACTGCTGGTTTAGGTCCAATCCTTGGGTCCCAGATTAGAGAGGGTGCAGGCTGGGCTGAGGGGACCCCCACCCCATGCACAAATTACATGCACTGGGCCTCTAGTAAAAGGATAATATGGTAATTAGATTGGACATCCTCCTGGACGTCATTCCGGACATCCTTCCTGACAAGCCGGGGCTGGAGGGAAGTCAGCCTGGGTCCTGGGTGCTTGCGGGCAGCTTGAGGGAAGCTAACCCAGGTCCCGAGTGCCTGCAGGCGGCCGTAGGAGAGAAGCCCGGGTCCTGGGTGCCAGAGGAAGCCGGTGCCGGCAGCCGGGGGAAGAAAGGCCTACTCTTGCACGAATTTTCAGGCATCGGGCCTCTAGTTTTGAATAATGAAGGAAATGTTTATAGACACATGGGAGTGGACACTTTTTATTATTAAATTGAGACACCGTGGGACCCTGAGAGAGAGCAGAAAAGCTATAAAATTGGCTATGTTCCCATCTAACAACAGACAAACTAATACCACTAAAGAAATTTAAAGGGGCAGAAAAACAAAAATAAAGACAGCCTTTCTGATTATATCCCATGGTTGTATGAATTACAAAGGTAAGGCAGTTTTCTCATCTGTAAAATTAGGTATGAGAATTATTGCTAATATCTTTGAAACATGTAAATTCTGCGATTCTAGGCTTAAACTTGAAGGTACCAAAGCAAAAGTTGAGGAAGGCCCTCTCTCCTTGAACCTCATTCCTAGATACAAACACCAAACCCCAAACCACAAACTGATTTTGTAAAATTCTTCCTTCATGGACTGCCAGGCACAGCAGAGACTGTCTGGGTGGCAGCAATACCTAAGGCAACACACATCTTAAATACAGATAGGCCCTTCTTCTAAAAGAACACTGAAAACTGTTAGCTTAATTGCTAATAAAAAGGCCATTGAAATTCAGTGCAACTAGAAGACAGACTGAGTCTATCACAGTATTAAAATAACCTTATAGTAAAATATACCTGTATGGATTTTGTGTGTTGTTGTTTTTTTAAAAAGGGTCTTCAATAAATGACTATGTGTAACACTTAAATATTTATGCATGAATTTGCATTTTACTGCAAATCTAAATTATTGGTTTATCTAATCAATAATCAGTGTATTAAGGGGATTTTAAATTGAAGAAAGTTGTCATTTAAAATGGCCAAGCATGCTTAATGAAAATTATCCTTTTTAAATATCTCTTTTCTAATTAATAAGTGCTTTTCTAAAATTTAAAAGGAGCCAAGTATTCAATAAATAAACATACCTATGAAGTCTAGACATTTTTACAGTATCCTGATTTAGATGGTGTTTTAGGATTAAAGGGGACCTCTAAATGTCACCTGTTTAATCCCCCAGCATCGTAGCTTAACCAAGTGGTCATCTAGCAAATGTTTGAATTCTGCAAGTTTCATTTTATCATCAGAGAGCATACATTATTAGAATTTATTTTATTCTGCCAAATCCAACCTAAATTTTTAACTTTGGAAATTAACAAAATGACCAAATAATTTAATGATCAGCGTCTACATTTGAAATAACATTCTAATAGGAGCAAACAACTTGTTAGCGTAATTCAATTGTGGCTGGAGTCATGTGGCATTAGAAATACAACAGGGATGGGGCAAATTTCTATGATATCATTCTTAGTCTTGCAGAGACCAACTATGCTCATCCTATTCCCCTCAGGCTGACAATAGGAGCCTACAACTGTCCATGTCCTCATGCAGGTCCTAAAACACAACAGTGAGCCCTGCTGTGCCTGAGCCAATTAGAATGAGACCCAACTGAACATTAGAGTCATGGTCCTAAAGGTCTGGAATTTGTCTGTCAGCCTAAACTCATATCTTCCCTGACCCTAGTATTCCCAAGCCCCAGACTGAACCCTCTGTCCCACAATCCCTTCCAAGTCTCTATTTCTGGACTTCAGCCATACTTTCCACCCTGTATGCAAACTCCCTATCCTAAATTCTAGTACCTTGACCTGAAATGTCAACAATATGCCTACCTCTTGTCTCCTTAATGGGGCTGGACCCTAGATATGTCTCCTCAGCCATTAACTCAGGTTCTGGTTCTATTTGTGTCTATTCTTCCAGAAACAAGCTACTTCTACCTAATCATAATTATCTACTCACTCCAGATACTTCATGACTAGGTCCCTACTCCTTTTGTTTTTAATCATCATCCAAAGATACGATTTTAGAGAGAGAGGAAAGAGAAAACTAAGAACAAGATTGATGTGAGAGAGAAACATCAATCAGTTGCCTTCCATACGTACCCCAACTGGGGGTCGAATCCACAACCTAGGTATGCGCCCTGATTGGAAATTGAACCTGCAATCTTTTGGTGTATGGAGCGACGCTCCAACTAACTGAGCCACCTGACTAGGGCCCTACTCCTCATTTTAAGAACTTCAGTGATGTTCCTGGTATTCGGACTGGAACTACTTCCCTTAAACAATAGAATAAAGACTTCTGGCTAGTGAAAGGGGTCCTGGCCCAGGTCAGTTTCCAAGCCTTGTCTGACTTATTCCACTTACATGCTATTGAGGTCCTAACATGCCTGATGCTAAAAACCCTATCAGATTAGTTTGGCAATAAATTTGAGGGGGAAAATATTCTTTAAAGATTTACAGAGAGTTGATTCAGACTAAGGTATAGGGATTAATACTCCGTAGTTAAATGAACAATTAAGAATATAGATACCCTGAGCAAGAGTTCCATAGGATGACTTGGTAAAAGAGGATGCTAAGTGGATCTAATAGTGACATAGTAAAGCAACTAATTTCAACCTATGTAAGGAGATTATTTTCAAGCAGAAAAACCTGACCACTGTCCTTAAATCATATCCCGTAAGTTACTTCAGCCAGACAGAATCACAATCTTGCTTTCCTAATTCCACCAGTACATCTTCCCCTTCCAGCACTCTTGTCTGTTATGTACACATGGTGATTATATCTTCTAGCATTTTTCTCTACTCATGTGAATACATCTTACCTCTACAAGAAAATTACAAACTCAATACCTTACCTTATACCAGGAATGCTTTCAGTAGACAATAAAATCTTATTGAATTGAATTGACTCTAACTGAATTAAAACAAATTGGGAAGAAAATGACTTTATATTGTAGAACAACTAAGTTGACAAAGGAGTTGAATAAGATGCCTAATGGAGTTCTGAGACTGGATAACTGAGGCTAAGAGAAAGGCTGAAAGTAATATTGAACAAATTTTTAAAATATGGAACCATAATATAGGCAAATGCTGTCAGTTATAGACTGTGGCCCCCTAAAGACATTCACTTCCTAATCCCTGGAACCTGTGAATATATTACTTAAAGTCAAATGGGACTTGCAGGTATGACTAAGTTAAGGATCTTTACATGAGGGGTTATCCAGGTAGGCTCACTTAATCGCATGAATCTTTGAAATTGGAAGAGGGAGGCAGAAGAGTGGATTAGAGAGACAATATGGCAGAATGAGAGATTTGAAGCACAGAGGGAATCTGACTTGCCCTTGTAGGCTTTGAAGATGGGGAAGGGGACTTTAAGCCAAGGAATGCAGGTGGCCTCAGAAGCTGGCCTTAGAAGTCTTCACCTGCCAGCCAGCAAGAATGCCCTCAAAGGCAGTATGCAAAGTGAAATAAAGCAAAGAAAGATGACAAATACCATGTGCTCTCTCTCATATGTGAAATCTAAAACAAACAAACAGAAAAAAACACCAAGCTCATAGGTACAGAGAACAAATTAGCGGTAAAAAAATTTTTTTTTAATTTAAATTTTAAAAAGTCCCATGCCATTCACCTCCATGCAATACTTGGGACATACTTATACTAGGAACTGGGAGAGGTTCGAGCTACTCTGCACAGGTCAAAGTCCTGAAGTTTCTGTGCAGCCAGAGGGCGGGAAATATGATAGAATGGGCTTAATAGACCAAATAAGCTGGAACTTGGTTTCTATGTGACCTCAGTCAACTTACTTCACTCCTCTGAGCCTTCCTTTCCTCATCATAAAGTGGAGCTAATAAATCTGCCCTTGGGGGGTGGTGTGAGGTATGTGTGTGTGTGTGTGTGTGTGTGTGTGTATATATATATATATAAATTTTCTACATGATTCTTCCATAGCAATTCTTATCTTTGCTTCCATTAAGGAAGAAAGGAAAGAATAAGGGAGGGAGGGAGGAAACCACCATGCTGCTGTTTGTATCCAACTTTTATTTAATAATTGTTTTAATCTTATAAGGCTTTAGGGATTCAAAGATATCCAACATCTTTTCATCTTTTTAAGAAAATCCTCACCCGAGGACATTTTCATTGATTTTTAGAGAGATAGAGATAGAGATAGAGATAGAGATAGAGATAGAGATAGAGATAGATAGAGATAGAGAAACATCAGTGTGAGAGGGAAACATCCATGCGAGAGAGAAACATTGATTGGTTGCCTCCCGCATGCGCCCTGACCAGGGACCCACAACCTGGGTTTGTACCCTGACCAGGAATCGAACCATGACCTTTTGGTGTACAGAATGACACACCTACCAACTGAGACACACTGGCCAGGGCCCAACATATTTTCTTAAAGATCTCATAACCTTGTCAGTACAACACATGTACTAACAATCTACACTGTATAGTCAAAGAGTTGACAAAGTGTTTCATCTGCATTCTCATTTAACCCACACAGTATCATTCTATGTAGGACACTAATTGTGCTGTGGACTCTAAGTAGGTGTGTGAGTGTGTGTGTGTGTGTGTGTGTGTGTGTGTGGTAAAATACACTCCAAATGGGGCAGAAGGGGAAAAATTCTGAGAAAATAATGGTGCTCTACTAAGCTTTAGTTAATTTAGTCTGCATAAGATAGACATGGCCACATATAGGAAATATTTTATCCCTAAAGACATTCAAAATCAATAAGATTCAAAATGGATCAAAGATAATTATTGTTAGCACTAAGCACTTGCTAATCTAAATCCTAAATAAACTATCGTGTGATCCATTAATATTCAAAATAGCTTTTGAGTTCCTCTAATACTGTGAGTAAAGCCACAATTGGTTTACCAGAATCCCATGAAGAGACAGAACCTGCATTCATTGTAAACCTACCATACATCAGACACTATATGGAGTGCTGTACTGGCTTTAGCTCACTTAGCTCAGCACAGCCCCATCAGTCACTCACCTCCTAGGTAATACCTTTGTCATTGAGGAATTCAAAGCTCAGAAAAATAAGTGTGCTGGCCCACTAACAGAACTATTCAAGGAAAGGCAGCAATGAAGCTATAAAGTTGTTATCAGTGAGACAAACTGAGTAGCAAAACAAGTCAGTCAAATAAAGGTATGTAATAAACTGTATCAGTTTCCTATTGCTGCTGTAATAAATTACCAGAAATTTAGTGGCTTAAAATAACACAAATCTGTCATTATACAGTTCTAGAGGTAAGAAGTTCAAAATCTGTCTCGCTGGTTAAAGTCAAGGTGTCGACAGTGCTGGTTCTCTCTGGAAATTCTAGGACAATATTTGTTTCCCTACCTTTTCCAGCTTCTAGAAGATGCCTGCCTTCCTTGGCTCTTGGTCTCTCCCTCCAACTTCAAGGCCAGCAAGATAGCATCTTCCAATCACTTTCTCTGACTTTCCTATATATCACAAAAACCTTTGTGATTACATTGGACCACCCACATAATCCAGGAAAACCTCCCCATTTCAAGATTCACATCTGCTAATCTCTTTTGCCAGGTATGGCAACATATTCACAGGTTCTGAGAGTTATCTTTGGATCCTTACTCAGCCTACCACCTAAGCATATGTGGATTACAGTTTAGCTAAGAACAAGGCAACACTCAAGGAAGTACTAAAGAGAGTAAAAAACTGGGTGAAATGTGCCCTGTTGATCAGTGGTTAGAGCAGCAGCCCTCACACCAAAGTGTTGTGGGTTTGATTCCCAGTCAAGGGCACATAACTGGGTTGCAAGTTCAATCTCCATGGGGAAGGCAACCAATCCATGTGTCTCTCTCACATCTATGTTTTCCCCCCACTCCACCTCCACCCCTTCTCTCTCTATCCCTTCCACTCTCTCTAAAAATCGATGGAAAAAACATCCTCGAGTGAGGATTAACAAAAATTAAATTTAAATAAAATTTAAAAATGGGTGAAATACCTTATCACATTTAAGAGTAGGTATTACTATTTCCAAAATATGCTCTGTGATGCAATATGTATAGTTGTTAGGAGTAAATGAACTCTCCATGTAGATGTGAGTGGATGAAGGTTGGTGAAGCAATAAATCTGTACTGACTTATAAAAAGAAAGTAGACTTGAGCTGTCACTCTAACACAGACAAATTCAGAGGCAAAAATAAAAGCAAGCTGGGCCCTAGCCGGTTTAGCTCAGTGGATAAAGTGTTGGCCTGCGGACTGAAGGGTCCCAGGTTCAATTCCGGTCAAGGGCACATGCTCAGGTTGCAGGCTCGATTCCCAGTAGGGGGCGTGCAGGAGGCAGCCAATCAATGATTCTCTCTCATCATTGATATTTCTATCTCTCTCTCCCTCTCCTTTCCTCTCTGAAATCAATAAAAATATATATATTTTTTAAAAAGCAACCTGGGTCAAGGTTAATGGACTATACAAAGTCTCTCTCCAAGCTTGGGCAATAGCAATGCACTCAAGAGACCCAATTCTCCCAACTATTGGTATTCTGGTCGTTGCTCATTAACTGGTTTCAAGGTTTTCTTAGGACACTGTAGAAGATTTTGCTCCCAAATAATTGCTTTTAAAGCTCTAAGCCAGTGGTTCTCAACCTTCCTAATGCCACGACCCTTTAATACAGTTCCTCATGTTGTGGTGACCCCCAACCATAAAATTATTTTCGTTGCTACTTCATAACTGTAATTTTGCTACTGCCATGAATCGTAATGTAAATATCTGATATGCAGGATGTATTTTCATTGTTACAAATTGAACATAATTAAAGCATAGTGATTAATCACAAAACAATATGTAATTATATATGTGTTTTCCGATGGTCTTAGGCGACCCCTGTGAAAGGGTCGTTCGACCCCCAAAGGGGTCGCGACCCACAGGTTGAGAACCGCTGCTCTAAGCAGTTCCTGAGGGAAGAACCCTAGAGCTAGCTATCTCTGAACTATAAAGTAAAATAATCAGGAGAAGGAAGAACTAGAAATGACTCTAAAAGCTTTGAGTTCCCTGAATTCTCAAGGCCATGTCATTTATAAGGTCTAAATTGCAAGCTATTGCTATAAAAAATAAGTGTGATAAAGAAACATCATCAGGCCCTGGTCAGGCAGCTCAGTTGGTTAGAGTGTAGTCCCAATACACCATGGTTGTGGGTTCGATCTCTGGTCAGAGCACATAGAAGAAGCAAACAATGAATGCATAAGTAGAACAGCAAATTGATGTTTCCTCTATCTCCCTCTTCCCTTCCTCTCTCTCTAAAATCAATAAATACATTTGAGAAAGAAAGAAGGAAGGAAGAAAGGGAGGGGGGGGAAGGGAAGGCCACAGAAGTTAGGTTCAGGGCCCAGGAGTGTGGCCTAAGGAAAGCATCCCTTCCCATTGAACTTACCTCCATTACCACAAGTACCTGTCTCTTTGTTTTCAGTCTTGCCCCACTACATTCATATGACTCAATGCCAAGATTATTTTTCCAAAACACACACTGGTCACCTTGCTTTCCATCTTAACTTATGATAATTCTGTCTGTAGCATGAAGTGTAAACTCTTTGGCTTAGCACACAAAGTTCTAAAAGTGAAGGTACCTACCTTTATAATTTTATCTCCTACTCCTCTATTCCTTGTGTTAAAAGAAACACATCTGTCAAAATGGGTTTATCAGTATTTAGTACCTATCTCATTTTTATCTCTATCTTTGCATATGCTATTCCTTTGACTTGAAAAGAAGATCTATTCATTCATTGGCTATCCAACTTAAATGGCAATCGCTCAGCAAAGTTTTAAAACCTAGGCTCTGCTCCCATTGCTAACATAGAAGCATAGAGAAAATGTTACCAGTACATGGCAGACTTGAACCCAAACTGTGCCAGTATCACTTTCCAAAGGGTTCCCATCTGATCAGGGCACAGCAGAGGCTCCCAAGGGAGTTTTTTTCAGCATGAGATGCTCCTTAGAATCAACTAGGAAGCTTCATAAAAAAATAAAATTCCTGCCCTGGCTGGGTGGCTCAGTTGGTTGGGGCATCATCCTATACACCACAAGGCTGTGGGTTCAATTCCTGGTCAGGGTACATACCTAAGTTGTGGGTTCCATCCCCAGTCTGGTGCATATAGGAGGAAGGCAACCAATTGATGTCTGTCTCTCTCTCTCTCTCTCTCTCTCTCTCTCTCTCCCCCTTCCTCTCTCTAAAATCAATAAACAGCCCTAACCAGTTTGGCTCAGTGGATAGAGCATCAACCTGTGGACTGAAGTGTCCCAGGTTCGATTCTGGTCAAGGGCACATGCCCAGATTGCGGTTTCCATCCCCAGTAGGGGGTGTGCAGGAGGCAGCTGATCAATGATTCTCTCTCATCATTGATGTCTCTCTCTCCCTCTCCCTTCCTCTCTGCAATCAATAAAAATATATATAAAAATAAAATAAAATCAATAAACATATCTTTGGGTGAGGATTTTTTTTTAATTAAAATAAATAAATAAAATTCCTAAGACCCACCCCAGACTTACAGAATCAGAATCTATAAAAGTGATGTTGATAAGGCTTGGAGATTTGTAATAAGAATCATGGGAAATTCTGATGCAGAAAAGGGAATGAAGATGCTCAACCAGGCTTATGCCACACAGAGAGAGAACAGCCAAAGCTAGTAACTGGGAGTGTGGAATCAAATCCACAGAGGTCTAAGCCAGAGATGAACAGGTAGCCAGGGCCACAACTACGCAGACTAAGACTCAGGGCAGTGAAGGCCAAAGTCAGAAAATCAAGGTCTACCTGGATCAATAAAACATCAGAACTGCAAGAGGAGTAGGACTCAATAAGGAATCAGGTGCAATGGGCCTGTCCTAGACATTCTGAGTACCAAACTTGGAGGAAATAAGACAAATTCTAGAACTCACCAAATGGAGACTTCTCCAAACAGCAACTTTGCATCACCTTGTAACTTGTTTGGAAAGCATCTTGGGCCCCTTCCCAGAACTAATGAATCAGTTTCTGCATTTAACCAAATCCTCAGGTGACTTAAAAGTCACATCAAAGTTTGCAAAGACCGGAGCCTGGTCCCAGTTGATGCCAACTCTGCTGGTCTATAGACCATACGGTCAGAAGCAAAAGTGTTGACCTACATCTGAGCAGGTGGGAGAAATTCAAGCTTTACCACTGTGAGCAGTTTGAGTGCAGGAATCTCAATCACCTTATCTCAGCATTTAGCACAGGGCTGTGGGAACTGACAATATAGTCTATTGGTTGAGACCTCAGGACTTGGAGCAGGTTTAATTGCAACACTACCACTCACCAGCTGTGTTTATCTTGTTTGTGCTTCAGTCTCTCATCTGGAATATGGAGATCATTGCCTCATAAAAACAAGGGAGAGACCTAGCCGATGTGGCTCAGTGGTTGAGCACTGACTCATGAACCAAGATGTCACCGGTTCCATTCCTAGTCAGGGTACATGCCTGGGGTTACAGACTCAATCCCCAGTAGGGGGCGCGCAGGAGAGAGCCAATCAATGACTCTCATCAATGTTTCTATCTATCCCTCTCCCTTCCTCTCTCTCTAAAAATCAATAAAAAACATATTTTAAAAATGAGGGAGAGATAGCATGTTACTTTTGATAGCATTATAAGTTTTAAATAATGATAAAAATTAATTAATTAATGGATAATCAATTATTGATTGATTGGTTCATCTATTGATTGATTTTTTTGGTGAGGAAAAGTGCACCAAAATTCTAGTGGTATAAATGATTTTAATCTGACTCATAATCTAAAGGGAAGAATCTTTAGTGAAATCTTAGAGACTGGCAGATATTCCAGACATAAGACTTCTTAGTGTATTAACATGTAAGCATCTCCTAAGTGATGGGTGAAAGAATTGCCCAAAGCAAGATGATTGCTAACTTTTTTGGAGTGGTGACACTAAATCGATGTTTATGAGACGATCTTGTTCTCCCCCAAATACCTAAGAAGGACATTTTTCATAGCTTATTTTCATTAATTTTAAATTGATTTACTTGACAATATTTCAACATTTTGTATTTAGAGTGTTGCAAATCTGAACTAATATCTCTGTCATAATAAACAATACAGATTCAAGAAACACATTTAGTTTTATGTTAATATTTGAAATAGCTTCCTTATTTTGGTCTAGTGCTTTTAAATTTTCAAAAAACTTTCATTCTTCCCATCTCCCAAACTTTACAGAAATGTTTCCTATTCCTGTCTGACATATAAGGAAATGGGAAGTGATTTTAACTGTTCAGAGTCACATAGTTGGTTTCTGGCAGAAATGGGACCAGAACTCAAATTTCCTAATTTCCAACCATTTATTTGAGCTACCACCAGCACCACTGCCACCAAGTTATCCTCAGCTGCCCAATATCATAATTACTCCCCCAAACAAGTGTTCTTTCCCAAAAAGTATGTTTAAGTATCACAAACGCAATAGCTTCCAAAACATATATTTTAAAAAACTATTTTTTCTTTTTTTGAATAAAATTTTTAGTCCTAGAAGTTAGAAGTCAAATTTGGAAATGTAACAAATTTTTCAATTTAGAATATTTCAAATTATGGTGGAATGTAATTTTTTATTTGACTAGTTCATTCCTTTACTAAACACCACATTTGCCTATTAATTTTACAAGTCAACTTCCTTTAAAAAAATGTTCTAAGCTATAAAAGGCAGTTGTTTAAAAGTCCTCAAAAATATAATCTACCAAGCAGCATGTTCTTTTTAAAAGAAATTTAAAAGTCACTATAGTTAAAGATTTCAATTTAATCCTTAAACTATAGAGTTAATACTGTGAAATGTTTCTTAAATTTAGTGTAAATTTGAAAAGAATTGTTTATGGTTCAGAGTAGTCTATAAGGTTATATCATTTGTGACAGAACAACCTTAGTATCATTAAAGAAAAACTGACAACTCTAAACTGACAAGTGTAAGAAATTCCAAAGTTTCACTGACAATTCAGATCTACTTCCTTTCATGCCCAGATTCACTTAATATCTCATTTGATTTTCAAACCTCCCCTCAGAAGCAATTGGAACAAAACCATGAGCAAGCTCAATCTCCATTTGGGCATGTCACCCTTTTACAAACACAATTACAGCCAAACACTATTGTAACCTGATTTGCATTTGCACTAACTAAGTTACAAAGCACACTGAGAATGCCTGCTATGCATACTACACACATATTAGGAGGATATATTGCAGGGCTTCTGTGAACACTAATTAAAAAGATTTTATCTTTCCCCTCAGGTCCACTGAAATTGTTCAAATGCCTTGCCTGCTACAACTTTGTTCAAAACCAGTTTTCAAACATGTGATCAGAGCTAGGCAACTATTTCAGGTGGCATGATTCTGTTTCCATGGTGGACAAGGCCTGAGAGACAAAAAGTTTCTGTCTAAACTTTGAGCTTCCTTTTCTTTGTTATTTTGTGTTGCAACCTTGGCATTATCCAACTGTGGACTTTTATCTGTGAATATCTAAATCCTGTCTTGTGGAAAACTAATTACTGAACCACTGAGAGCTTCATAATGTCCTGCATTTAAGTCCTGAGCATCATACATAATGCATAGGCAGCAGTCTCTGCACTCTGATTACAGAACACTGTCATTAAGTGAGCAAATTAAAGATGTGAATAATTCACTGGCTGAGCTTATTGTCAGTG
Organism: Myotis lucifugus; assembly: GCF_000147115.1. Classification (NCBI taxonomy): domain Eukaryota; kingdom Metazoa; phylum Chordata; class Mammalia; order Chiroptera; family Vespertilionidae; genus Myotis; species Myotis lucifugus. Next base: position 1,099,249 of record NW_005871209.1, on the reverse strand, counting down.
CTGCATTGTGAAATTAGAATTTCTAATAAGTACTGCAATTTTTTTAACCCAATTAACACAGAGAACATCTTGAGACTGATTAGTACAATAAAAATTATTACCTTATTCTTTTGCTTCACAACAGCCAAATTAAATACTGTACTTAATTATGCAGCATTCATTCCTTCTCTGCTAAAAAAAAACAACACAAAAAACAAACTATCATTTTAATAAGAGTTCTAATATTTGTATGGGAGCTAAAAATACAGCACATGCATCTGTAGCTGTCTCTTTGCAAAGTTTTTTTTAAGAGTCTAAACATCAGTATTATATCAGTGGTGGATTATGATGACACTAGTCTATTCTTAAACCAAATATTTTTACTAAAAAATAAACAGCACACACAGAATTGACAAAGTAACTCATCTCCCCAAATTGAGTTAAGATATATTGTACCTCTGTTTTTTTCTGGGCTCTTTAGACGCGGATTAACACAGATTTGCCCCCATTATGCTGGTTGTGATAGAGGCTGAAACATATATTTAAGAAAATTGAGTAGGTCTTACCTCAGATGCTCATTTAGCACACAGTGATCTGTCTCACTCCTGCCAGGCAAGTGGGAAAGTCCAGTTTATGCTCGGCATGATGATCCTACGCAGAGAGTGTCTGCTGCCATGTTAAATAAAGAAAATTATCATTTAAACCAGGGCTTTTGTCTCCCAATATTTCCTTCTGCTGCCCCTTTCACATTAAAGCCCAGAGAGGCAGGCACATCTGGCGGCAGTCCCTGCCCCTGCCTGCAGCTGCTTGGAGAGCTCCCCTCTTCCTTTCCAGCTCCTCTGCATCCCCTTCCCCGGGCAACTTCAGCCCCTGAAATGGGGGAAAGAAACGATGACATTGCAGGCAGAATATGAGATTGTTTGTTCAGCCTCTGTAGCCACCTCCTTCCTGTCTAGATATTTTACAGAAAGGGAATGAGAATGGGAAACAGCGAAGGTGCTCTGAAAATCAGTCAGACACAATGCAATAGGGAGATGGAGAGGAGGGGAAGGAGAATGAGAGAGCGAGAGAGTGTGTGTGGGTAAGGGGGGTGGCTGTCAGTGCAGATAAATCTGCATATGGAAATTAGGGTTATCCTGGGTACAGTTTTATTTAACTATGATCTACTGTTTTTTTAATTAAACCAGAATTTTAGCAAAGGACGGAAAGAAAGAAAGTGAGTCTTGAAACCAGAGAGAGCAACTTCTAATTCAATACACTTAAAATTTCATAGCAACTGCAAATAGAAGATCCAGAAGTTGTAGGAAAAAGAAAAGGAACCCAAGAAACAGGGTATTTTTTTGTTTTTTCCTTTGTTTTGTTTAATATGCAAGAAGACTCCTCTGTCCTCCCTCCCAAAAGGAAATTGGGATAGGAATGTAAAGGATTTAAAAGAAAGGAAAAAAGAATATACATATATATATATATATATATATATGTATATATATATATATATATATAAAATCTTTCATCGTCTGGGTAAATTTGTCTTTAAATGATAAGAGAATCATACTGGACAAAAACATTGTCAAATGTACATAAGTGGCATTATTTATGGAAACCAGTAGCAGTACATTCTGCATTTTAATATCAGAGGTGTAAAATGTTTTTTCCTTAGAGAACACCTTTTACAGCTCTAACCCTTGGCAAAATGCTACTTACTAGCTATAATCAGTCTGAGGATGTCACTGATACCAGCCAACTACTCTTTTGTGGTGCTGAGAGTTAAATAATGAGGCAGAGTGACTAAAAACTACTGGAGGTGGGCTGGTCAGCTCTCCACTATAGGTGCTTGTAGGATAGCGATTTAACCAAAAGGAAGCATGAATTAATTCTATTTCTATAATCTGTGGTGGGAAATTTCATGGACTAGACTAATATTTACTCACTCATCAAACAGTTATCAAACATCTATAACGTGGCAAGCCCTGCACTAGAAAGGAGACATAAGATGAACACTGCATGGTTCCTACTCTCAAGGACCCAGAATTCAATGGGAAATTTTAATTTAAACTGAAATGGTATTGTACTTTTACAAACAAAGCAGTGTTTGAGATAGTCTTGATTTGAGTAGTATCAGCCGATGTCCATCCCTTAAAGCTAAAGTCTCTACCCACTTGGTAGACTGGACTCTTCAAGACCAGCTCAGGCACTCTAAGCAAGTGACTTTGTCCCTTTGGACTTTAATTTCTTCACTTGTAAAATATCTGCTTTTAAATTTGCAATTATATGAGATAATAAAAGTAAAACATTATCTGTTCTCTGGCTCATGATAATTACTCAAAAAATAGCAAACAAATTCTCAGTTCAAATGGCACCTCCTTTGTGAATCCTTCCCCAATATCTAAACAGGCTCAGCAACTCCTTCTTCGGTATTCCCAGCGCTCCCCATTATATTGTGTCATTGTAATTTTCCGCACGTCTGTCTCTATATGAATGGTTCTCAACCAGTGGCCATTTTGTCCCCTATGGAACATTTTACAATATGTGGAGACACTACTAATGGTCAGGACTAGAGAATGAAGGATGCTAGTGCCAACCACAAGAACCCAGATTTAGAATCAGCATTTTGTGCTAAGATCCCTGGTTTCTTTTATTAGAAACCAAGATCTGGGTGTTAGTTGTGCTCATTGCCACACTATTTAACAGCCAATTTTCTCTGGACCTTCCTATGTAAAATAGTCCAGACAGCGCGGCTCAGTGGTTGAGCGTTGACCTATGTACCAGGAGGCCACAGTTTGATTCCCGGTCAGGGCACATGCCTGGGATGCGGGCTCGATCCCTAGTGAGGGGCGTGCAGGAGGCAGCCCATTGATGATTCTCTCTCATCATTGACATTTTTTTCTATCTCTCCCTTTCTCTTCCTCTCTGAAATCAATAAAAAATATATTTAAAAAATAAAACCAGAATACCTGCCCAGACATTCTCTAACCCTGACCCTAATTTATCTTTTGATAGCACTCACCTACATTTTGTATTTGCTTATTATTGCCCAGCTGCCCCTCACTAGAACTTAAGCTCCATGTGGGTACAGCCTCTTGTTATTCACTGCTCTATCTCCAACACTTACAAAAATACTTGGTATTTAGTAACTGCTCAAAAAATATGTGTTGAACAAATAAACATAATTTTTTTCTAGGAAGATTGTTAATTCCAGAATTTTGGGAAAGTTGCTTTTCCCTAATCAGTCCACATGCTTCAACCTCTAACCAACCTCAACATAATGTTTGTTCATGCTATGCCTCCCATTAAAGATAAACTCTGAACATGGTGTTAAAATACTAGATTATGCTTTCTTAGAGCTGTTTCATATATGTACAATCCCAACTATCTCTTTCTTTTCAGTATGACAGTTGCCCTGTGCTGCTGGATTCCTATTTAGGGTGAAAAATCGAATATCTTAGTTAATCTAGTTTAAGGAAAATGGGATAATTATTATAATAATACACAATTGCATCCTTGAGTGTTGATAAACCACAAAAGGTACCAGAACTAGGAAATTTAAAAACCTTTAGGAGCCTCTCAGCTTACTTTATTGTTTATGCTGTCTCATTTTTGTTATATTTGATTTCCTTTTCTCTGCCCACATGATCTTTCAATTTGTACTTTTCTGTGTCTTTTTCTCCCCTTTCTGCTGTCTGGCTTTCTCTACTTATTTCCATATGTCAGAGAAGTTAGTTGTCCCACAGCTCCTGAATCAGAATAACTCAGATCAAGTGCATAAGCCAAAATATGCTAGGCCTTTTCAGTCCCCATACAAATCCTCATGAGAGAGAACCCTTTATCTGACCAGGGAGGCAGGGTCTTTTACCAAACACATGACTGCCAAGGACCTGGACTTCTGGGAAGTAAGGGAATAAGGATGGGGAGAGTAATATTCTTGAAGAAAGAAGGTTGTGATGAGCTGTGCAGACAATCACCAAAGGTTTCTACTACAGCTAGAAATCAGATGTAAATAATCCAAAATCTCTGAAGTCTAATCACTGGCTGGAAGTTTTAGAGTCAGAAGAATTCTTTTTTTCTCTTCAGATTGGTTTGGTCATTTCTAATATTCAAACAATACAAACATATGTAGAGTTAAAACAAAAATAAAAACAAAAAAAGTCCTCTCATAGGACCTCTTATAAATATATCTAACCTATTTCTTATAGAAGGCCTGATTTTCTTGACTAACAACTTGTCAGTGCAATAAAAGCCATTCATGTATATGGGATATAAGTTTTCTTTTTCCAAAGACCTTTTTCTTATTTCTTATTGTCCTTCAATAACCCTTTAGGCCCAGACAAACAACAACAAAAAATGCAGTCTGCCTTCATTCCCATCTTCCAAATTTTAACTAGTAATTATTTTGTTGTGTAAACTCTGTGTAACTTTACACATATAACTTTTGTTGTGACACATAAATGAGTTCATAAGACAAACTTTAAATGACAACTTAAAATATATCTTAAGAAGTAATAGCAAGATGGAATTATCTCTATTTAATAAATAAAGACAGAAATTAAATAACAGGCTGTTCCTATGACAACAGGTACCACCCCCTTGATTGATCTCTGCATCCTCTTATTCAGTGTGAAAATTATGTTTGAGCCCTAGCTGGTTTTGCTCAGTGGATAAAGCGTCGGCCTGTAGACTAAAGGGTTCCAGGTTCAATTTGTCAAGGGCACATGCCTGGGTTTGGGGCTTTATCCCTAGTGGGGGGCATGCAGGAGGCAGCCCATTGATGATTCTCTCCCATCATTGATGTTTCTCTCTCTCTCTTTCCCTCTCCCTTCCTCTCTGAAATTAATAAAAATATTTTTAAAAAATTATGTTTGATAGGTTCACCTATGGTCCAGTGCTGGCCAAGAGTAAGAACCCTACAGCCCATCTTTCCAACTCACTGCAACTAAAAACTCTGAACAAGCAAATACCTGAGGATTCTGAAACTTAAAGAATTCCATGCAGAATAGAAAGGAAAGTCAAAATTTAAAGACCAGTGGGGTGATCATGCGATTCCTACTGTTTTTCCTTTATCTCCCATCTTTGCCCCAAGTGTGGACTGAATTGGGGACTTCACCATGGGAATGCACAGCAAAAATGCAAGAGAAACCCATCTTTCTTGCTAGAAAACCAGGAAAAGAGGCCCCTTCTCAGCCCTTCTCCAAGTGCAGCCATTATCACAGAGCTGTATTGTTATGGTGGGAGAAGGGTGAGCACCTAAAACTTTGAGTGAAAATCTATATCAGTGATGGCGAACCTATGACACCTCTGACACGGGAACTCATTTTTTTGGTTGATTTTTCTTTGTTAAATGGCATTTAAATATATAAAATAAATATCAAAAATATAAATCTTTGTTTTACTATGGTTTCAAATATCAAAAAATTTCTATATGTGACACTGCACCAGAGTTAAGTTAGTGATTTTCAAAATGCTGACACGCCGAGCTCAAAAGGTTCGCCATCACTGATCTATATCTTAGAAGAACTAGGAAAAGATGATTTTATAGTGCAAAGCTAGAAAAAGAAGAGAAATTTGCAACGAAAGCAAACAGAAAGAAATAGAAAATAACCCCCTAGCTGGTGTGGCTCAATTGGTTGAGCGAGCTTCTTTCATGTAACAAGAGGTCTCCAGTTCAATTCCTGGTCAGGCACATGCCGGGGTTGCAGGTTCGATCCCCAGTAGAGGGAGCACAGGAAGCAGTTGATCGATGTTTCTCTCTCACATAGATGTTTCTCTCTCTCTCTCTCTCTCTCTCTCTCTCTCTCTCTCTCTCTCTCCCTTTCCTTCTCTCTAGAAGCAATAACAACATATTTTTAAAAGAAAAAAGAAAGATAAAAGCAGAAATTAATGGAATTGAAAATACAAAAGCAATACACACAAGCCATACTCCAGGAGAAAATTACTAATCATACACAGATTGGGTCAAAAAGTAAGTTTATAGTTTCTTGTATGGAAAATAATAGAATTACTAATAAATAATAATACAAGAATAAACTCTGTGTTTCATGTACTCACAACTGTAAATCTTTTTGCCCACCCCTGGACATGTGCTAGCTGCAACAGAAGCAGCCCTTATAAACCATGAGGTGAACTTAAAATAGAAGCCACACATTGCAGAGATACACAATAGAAGGATCCCTATTTCCTGACATCATCAACACCACCAGGTCTAGACCAATTTTATGACTCTCATGTAAGATGGAAAGATGCTTTTTTTTGTTAAGCCATAGTTATTCTGAGTTTTATGTCATTTGCAGCTTTGTCCAACTCAAAATATTATAAAAATTTATGATAATATTCTCATAAGAGAGGTTTTAGCCAAGATCTCAAGGATGAAGGGAACCAGGCTTAGAAAAATCAAGAAGGGAGAAAAAACAGCTCTGGAATTAAGGCACAACTTGCACAAATATTTGAGGCAGGAAAGAATATAGAGTGTGGCTGGGCTGGCGTGCTTGGCTCAATGGTTTAGTGTTGACCTGTGAACTGGGAGGTCACGGTTCGATTCCTGGTCAGGGCACATGCCTGGGTGGGTTGCGGGCTCCATCCCTAGAGTGGGGCGTGCGGGAGGGAGCCAATTGATGATTCTCTCTCATCACTGATGTTTCTGTCTCACCCTCTCCCTCCCTCTCTGAAATCAATAAAAATAAAAAATAAAAAAAGAATAGAGAGTGTGAGAAGAACTGAAAGAAGGCCAGCATGGCTGATAATTTGTGAAAGTGATGGAGTGGTACAAGGTAAGATTTTGGACATAGGAAGGGGTCAAATCGCGAATGTGAGAGGTTTAGATTTCACTCTTAAGTACAGGAGGAGGCCACTGAAGGATTTTAAGCAACAAAGAGATTTGATCCAATTTGGGCCTCCCCTTCGCAGCTGCGAATGACTGCCCCCTAGGGTGTGACTTCCAGTGGCGCTTGTCTAGCCTCTGTGTTGATGTCACCTGAGCCCTCCAGGCAGTTTTCTTGGACAAGCCTCCTTTTAAGACACCTCAGGTCTGGCTCCCTCCATCTGGATCCACACTGTTTATTCACCACAGTGCCTGTATAGCTAACTCTCTCCACAGAAAATATCTTGAGCTAAACAAAAAATTACCAACATTTTAGAAATAAGGCTAAGAATCTATAAGGTGAATGGGCACCAGAAAAAGGGAGAACCAGGTAATGAAAGAAAAAGAAGTTGTCTCTAGAAGCAGAGCAGGAAGCACTACACTGTTTTATCAGTGGGGTGAAACCTTTCTCCCTGGAGGAAGCTGCTTCTAAGATATAGGCAGCTATATCCCAGTTCTTTTGCTGTGACACATTAAAGGTGATGACATATTACTTATTACTTATAAAAATGTAAAAGAGAATAGTTGATTTTTCCTGGAAATGTAGATATTATTCATGGGTGGCAATCAAGGTGTCAGCCACAGCTACAAGAGTTTAGCCATTTTTGAAGCTAGGAGGCAGGAGGTCCACACAAGGCTACCCTCACTTCTGACTCCAATTGCAGGTTTGGGGGTTTTTAAAACTGCCTTCAGTTTTGATAATTTGCCTTAAAGATTCATAAAACTTATTGAAAGATATTATGCTCATAATTATGGTTTATTAGAGGTAAAGGAAACAGACTCAAATTAGCCAAGGAAAATATGCTAGGGTAGAGTCTGAGGAAGTAGCAAATGTGGAGCTTCCATTGTCTTTTCCCAGAGGAGCCAGGTCACTTTACTTTCCTAGTGTCAACTGTAACAATATGCATGGAGAACCACCAACCAGGGAAACCTGCTCAAGCCTCAGTATTCAGTTTGTTTTTTTAGTTTCATGGGTTTTTTTAAAATATATTTTTATTGATTTCAGAGAGGAAGGGAGAGAGAGATAGAAATATCAATGATGAGAGAGAATCACTGATCAGCTGCCTTCTGCATAACCCACACTAGGGATGGAGCCTGCAACCCGGGCATGTGGCCTGACCTGGAATCGAACTGTGACCTCCTGGTTCATAGGTCGATGCTCAACCACTGAGCCATGCTGGGCGGGCCCAGAGTTTTTATTAGGGTTCCATATCTAAGCATGATCCAGTGACTACCCACATGGTTGATCTCAATCCCCAGGTTGACTAATAAATGCCACATGACCCAAAGGCTCACCCTAAATTACAATGTTGTTCTTTTGAATGTGACTAGTTCCACCCTACACCATATTGTCAGACTATTTGTGTGACCCAAGGTCCCCAAGCAAAAAAGGACACTCTTATCAGATATAACATTACAAAGGTTACTTAGAGATTACTTCCCAAAACCCAAGGGCAAAGGTCAGACCCATTCTTTTTTTTTTTTTTTTTTTGGACCAGGTTAAATTCTACATATCTATCAAGGCTTTGTCATTTCAAGGCTCTACTGGGGATAATCCACTTCCCAAACTCACTCCAGTGGTTGTCAGCAGAATTTAGTTCCTTGTGGACTCTTGAACTGAGGGCCACAGTTCCTCTCTGGCTGTTGGCCAGTCTGCCCTCAGTTTTTGCCACATGGTTTTCTCTAAAATGGCAATTTATTTCTCAAAGTGAACAAGTGAAGAAGGCAAGTGAGAGTGCTAACAAGATGGAACTCACAGTATTTTGTAACCTAATCATGGAAGTGATATGCCATCACCTTTTTCTTTGTTCTATTCCTTAGTAGTAAGTCATTAGGGTTTTAACCCACACTCAAGAAGAGGTTTCACAAGGGCATGAATACAAAGTGGCAAAATGATTGGGAACCATGTTAGAAGCTGCCAACCACAGTAAGCTTAGGGAAAGAAGACAGGAGATAGGGGGAGGTTCATGGTAAAAATAAGAGGGGTAATCAATGAATCAATTTACCGAAGGTAGATGGATATGTAATGAGAACACATGCAGGAGGGGAAGATGCTAAACATACCAAAAAAAGAATGAGGATTAATAATGGAATTTTCTTAGGTTCAGTGTATTATATTACATTGTTAATTACCTATACCCTGAACAGCTGCATGAAAATTCCTTTTACTATATAGGAACGGTGCTCCTTCTCAACTAACTCAACCTCACCATTGCTACTGAAGTAGTTATTTGAGTCATGATATCTGTGCAGGGAGTAGTATTTGGAACATTAGGATTTCATTATCTGTTGCTCAAAATCAGTGTAATAAATAATGTGGGTTAAAAGAAAGTTAACTGAAGGAATTGTATATACACTTGCAATAGATATCTCATAGATACAACCTAATATTTTCAACATTGGGGCTAAAAATCATAAGTGAGTTTAACTATCTCAGTGTATCCTCAATGATGTCCAATTATATAAAAAGATAATTAGAATTGGATTTATTATTGGTCAGATTTTACTAAAATGCTGAATCCAATTCTGGGCTTATGAGCAATTACTCTAAAGAGGTAAAGTGATCATTGGTTTCGTTTATGGTAAGAAGAAATAGTCTTAAACCTTAAATAAGATCTCAATTAAAATGATGATAAAGTTCCTGAAATTGAGGATTTCAATCTTTGGGTTATATTATATTTAGTTGAGTTTATAAAAAATTTCCCTACTCAAAGCAAGACATTCATATTAAATTGTGTGATTTTCAGCCTGATAAGATAATACTAGATTATCAAAAAGATGGTTTGTGAATACATTTTTAAAAATCTTTATTGTTGAAAGTATTATCTAAGTCCCCCTTTTTCCCCCATTGACCTCTTCTAGCCTGGCCCTGCCCCCACCCCAGGCCTTCACCACCCTGTTGTCTTTTTCTTGGGTTATGCACATATATACACAAGTTCTTCGGTTGAATACATTTTTCTAAGTCAGAATAGGTTCACCAATATTAGAGCATTCAAATTCTATCCTATGTTCTGCCCTCCTGAATTCAGTTGGAGAAAATCACAAAGCTATGCTAACTGAACTCTTATATATGTTATTTTGAAAATCACAAGTCTCAAATAGTCATTCAACAGTCCCAAACATTCCTACTACACTTTCCTAGTAAATGCACTTTTCTACTTGCCAATATGACACATCTTTTCTCTCCTCAAATCTCTAACAATCACTCTTTCTTCTCATTTCCAGTTGATTTATCATAGAGAAATAGGTGAAATAAAACAAAAACTACCTCAACTTCCAACCACTTAGTTCACCAACTTAAATTATCTTTATCTACATAATTTTCACTCTTCCTGTTACTGAAAATTTGTCCTTGATCCGATTAAAGGGCAATATATTATCTGTGTAGTGTATAGAATTCCCTCTTGTTCTAAGACCTGCAGTCCTGCAATCACTCGCCTTCTCTTCAGTATCATCATTTCGCTTTATAATTTATTTATATACTAGAGGCCCGGTGCACAAAATTCGTGCACGGGGAGAGGGGGCCCCTCAGCCCAGCCTGCACCCTCTCTAATCTGGGACCCCTCGGGGGATGTCCAACATCCCTCTCACAATCCTGGACCGCTGGCTCCTAATTGCTCACCTGCCTGCCAGCCAGGTCGCCCCCAACTGCCCCCCTCTGCTGGCCTGCTTGCCCCTAATTGCCCCCCCCACTGGTCAGGTCGCCCCCAACTGCCCCCCCGGCTGGCCTGGTCACCCTCGGCGCGCCCCCCCCACCACCAGCCTGGTCACCCCATGCAGCCTGCTGTTCAGTCATTTGGTTGTCCCTCACTACCTGCCCTTACTGGCCTGGTCACCCCACGCAGCCTACTTGTTCAGTCGTTTGGTTGTCCCTCACTAACCCCCCTGCCGGCCTGGTCGTGGGCAGCCATCTTGTGAGGGTGTGAGGATTAATTTGCATATTACCTCTTTATTATATAGGATTTATTCCTTTTATAACTGCCATAACTTCAAACACATGTTCTAATATTCCCTGTCTTCAAAACATCATCTCTTGATCCCCACATCTCACTAATGCCATAATTTTTTGTTTTGTATTAAATAAAATTCCTGGGTAAAGTTTCTATATTTGCTGACTCACCTCCCATTTTCAATCCTATCCATTCCAACCTAACATTTTCCCCCAATACACAACAGAAATGTCTTTTATCAACATTAGTAATGATCTACATCTGGCCAAATTCAATGGTAAATTTGTTTTATTATTCCACTTATCAGCAACATTTGATACTGATTATCCATTCTTTTCAGGAAAAACGCTCTTTTTAGAATATGAATATAATATATATATATATATATATATATATATATATATTGATTTCAGAAGAGGA
>NW_005871209.1:1050320-1087953 GCF_000147115.1 Myotis lucifugus | reverse complement strand
GGAGATAGAGAAAGAGGGAGATAGAGAGAATCACTGATTGGCTGCCTCCTATACAACCCCTACCAGGGACTGAGCCTGAAACCCAGGCATGTGCTCTTGACCGGAATGTGCTCTTGACCCTTCAGTTCACAGGCCAACACTCTATCTACTGAGCCAAACTGGCTAAGGCATGAAACACATCTCTTGACCTTCATGACAGACATTACAAAACAGTACACACACTTTAGTTTTCTCCTGAATACTGACCTTACTTCTTGCCTTTCTTTGCTGGCATATCCCTGTTTACTAATCCTCTGAATATTTAAGTTTCATAGTTTAGCTCTTACCTAGATTTATAATTTATATTTCAGGTTCATAATTTATATTGATTTCAGTTTTGTAAATAGTGTGACATAAAGGGCAAACTTCATATTTTAGTGTATCAGTATCCAATAGTCCTAGCATCATTTGTTGAAAAGACTATGTTTTTCATCACTGAATATCTTTGCCAAAAATCAATTGACCATATATGTACGGGGATCTGTCTGTTCCTGGACTCTCTACTCTGTTCCATTGACTACATGTGTCCTTGACCAATACTACAATGTTTTGAACATTGTAGCTTTAGAAAAAGTCAGGAGATCAGGTACTTCTAATCTTCCAACACTGTTCTTATTCAAAATTGTTTTGGTTATTCTAGGTCCTTTGCATTTCCATATAAATTTCTGAAAACATTTGTGAATTTCTACAAAATAATCCCATTGATTGGCATTCCATTGAACTTCTGGATAAATTTCAGAATAAATCTTAATAATATTGAGTCTTCCAATTCGTCATCATGCTACATCTTTCTATTTAATTTTTAAAAATTTTCCTGAGCAATATTTTGTAACCCTCAATATCTTGTGTCTATTTTGTTAAATTTATCTCTTAAGTATTTTTGATGCCATTAAAAATGGTATTGCTTTTTAATTACAATTTTAAATGTTCATTACTTGTCTAGAAACATATAATTATTTTTTATATTGACATTGAACTCTGCCACCTGTTGAACTCATTATTAGTTCTCTAGAAACTGTTTTCATAGATTTTTAAAGATGTTCTACATAAATGATTATATCACCTCAGAATAATGACAGCTTTACTTCTTCCTTTCCAACCTATATTACTTTTATTTCTTTCTCATACCATATTGTATTGGTTAGTTTCCTCCAGTACAATGTTGACTGGAAGTAGAAAAAGCAGACATCCTTGCCTTGTTCTCAATATTAGGAAGAAGGCATTCATTTTCATATTAATAAACTTGGCATAGTTGCCATTTATCAGTTTAGGGACATTTTCTTCTATTCATAGTTTGCCAAGAATGAAGGCTGAACGTTTTAAAGTGATTTTATGCATATTGAAATGATAATGTGGTTTTCCTTTTACAGTACTGAAATAATGAACGACCCTGATTGTGCTTTGAAATTTGAACTAACCTTGCCGGGGCCGGTTTGGCTCAGTGGATAGAGCGTCGGCCTGCGGACGCTCTAAGAAATTTGAACTAACCTTGTATTCCCAAGATGAACCTAATTTTCTTAGAATATGTCATCCTTTTTATGTATTGCTATATTTTGCTTGGTAAAAAATTTGCCTCTATGTTTGCATGTCATATTGGATTGTAATTTCTTTTCTTGTTGTCACACTTTGCAATCAGTTTAATGTTTGAGTGTGTATTTTATGAGAAACAGAAGTTTTTAACTAAAAATTAAAATTCCTAAGATGATCTAGGCTATTCAAATTATCTTTTTTTCCTTTGGCAGTTGTCTTTCAAGGAATTTTTCCATTTCATTGGCATAAAATTTTTCTTAATATCATTATCATTTTAATGTTTGTAGAATCTACAGTGATGGTACCTCTTTAATTCCTGATATTGGTAATTTGTGTCTCCCCTCTTTTTTATCTTGATCAGTTTGGATAGAGGGTTTAATCAATTACATTAATCTTTTCAAAGAACCAACTTATGGTTTCATTTATTTCTCCTATTTTTCTTGTTTCATCCCATTTATGTCTACTCTTTATTATTTCCTTCATTTTGCTTGCTTTGATTTTATTTTGCTGTTTTATTTCTAGTTTGTTTGAAAGTTTAAATTATTATTATTTTTTAAAATATAATTTTATTGATTTCAGAAAGGAAGGGAGAGGAAGAAAGAGATAGAAACATCAATGATGAGAGAGAATCATTGATTGGTTGCCTCCTGCACAACCCCCACTGGGGATCAAGCCTGCAACCTGGTATGTGCCCTGACCAGGAATTGAATCATGACCTCCTGGTTCATAGGTCGACGCTCAACCACTGAGCCACATCAGCCAGGCTAGAAGTTTAAATTATTGAATTGAGTTATTTTTTTCTCTAATGTAAGCAGTTAATGTTATAAATGTTAATGTTTTTATTTTCATTCAATTCAATATATTTTCTAATTTTCCTAGTGATTTCTTCCTTGAATTAGAAGTGTTACTTAATTTCCATATATTTAGAGCTTTTTCAGGTATCTATTACTTATTTCTAGTTTAATTCCATTGTGGTCAAACATTGTACCTTGTATGGTTCCTATCCTTTTAAAGTCGATGAACTTTGTATTATCACTCTGAATATTGTTTATTTTAGTGAATGTTTCATGTGTACTTGTGAAGAACATATTCTGCTATTATTGGGTTGAGTCACCTGTAAATGTCAAGTAGGTAAATTGGTTGGTAGTGCTGTTCAAGTCTTCTTGAATCTATACTAGTTTTCTGTCTACTTGTTCCATTACTTACAGACAAGAATGCTGAAATCCTAATCATAATCATTAATTTGAGTATTTCTTCTATAAGTAATAGTATTTTTCCCTTTCTGTATGCTGATGTTCTATTACTGGATATGTACATATTTAGTATTATGTCTTCTTGATATAACTGACCCCTTTCTGTCAGATTCTCACTGTACCCTTCTTTAGTCTGGACTCTAACCCATGAGGCTGAACTTTATAGATTACATCCTTGCCCTCTATTTTTAGTTCAATTTTGGCCAATGAAAGACACCAGGGGGGACACTGGAGTGTGCAGGGAGAGGTTTGGGTACTTAATCCTTTCAGTTCCTCCCTTCGGGCTAGCAGGTTGGCAGTGGGAATGTTTCTCTATGAAGGCACCGTAGGAAGCTATCAGCTAGGTGGTCGTCTCTTACAGCAATAAATCCTCCTTGGGCTTTGGTAATCCCTCCTTCCCTGGCCCCTTGGCCTAAGGGTCATAATGATTCTCTGATTAGTTCTGGTTACTTCACCATCACTTTTAGTTTTTGGGTAACTCTGTCCACACCTTTTAAATGGCTCCTTCAATCACCACTCTCCAGTATGCCAGCTGTTACCTGCTAGGGATTCTTACTGATGTAACATGTTATACTACTTGCTTATTTACAGAGAGTTTATTTGGTTTTTTCCATTTAACTCACTGGTTCAACTAAGTGTATCATTCAACATCAGGCACTTGAAGAAGGAAAAAAAAAAGGCCTATCAGATGTTTTGAATGGAAGAAGTAATAATGACTATGCTGACCCAGTTCTCCTAAACTCAGGGCCACGGCCCAATATTCGCCTACTTAGGCATTATTTCCTAGGACCTAGGACCTAGGCATTGTTGTAGAAGACACCATGTGTCACGCCAGTGATTCCCATGGCCATAAGCAAGCTTGGGCTACAGTGGTACCCCCAAAAGCATGTCTCATGGTACATTAGATGAGCATAACAGACCCATCACAGCGGCCCTAGGTTGTAATCAGAATAGAGATCATGCTGTGTTTTTCCCCACGTTATCCCACTTGTCAGAAAATTTACAGTATTTGGTTTGAACAGAGGAGAGAGTTACGGTAGGTTCCCTAGAACGCAAGACAAACTGTATTGTGGAGGATGTGCACTGGGGAATAATCAAATGATAGCAGCACATATGAATGAGAAATTCTCATGTTTTTCTGGACTCTGTCGGCAGTGATATGCTGAAATGTGTCATCTCTGACTTAGACTGAAAAGCCTTCTGAGGAGATTTTACAGAACACTTAAAATGTTGCGATTACGTTCAACAATTTAAACTTGTCCCGATTTGTTGCAAAAAAAAAAAAAGTGGAGCAACAGTTTTCATACCAGTGTTTCCATAGGCTGGATTAGCCTCATTCTTGCACTTGCCTGGTTCCCAATCCAGGAGCCACAGGCACCCGCTTCGGACTCATTGGAACAACAGCGCTTTTCACAAACTCCACCAGGAAGACAGCCGCCGTCCCAGGCGTGGATCACCTAGGCGCGGGACCGCGTTTGTTGCAGTGTGAGGCCCCGCCTTCCGGACCAACGCACCAATTAAAACGAAAGTGGGGGGGGGGAGGGGGACGAGAAAGAGAAGGCGAAAAGCCGCACCGAAAGCTAGGCTGGAAGACTCTCGCGAGAACTCGCAAGTGCCGGCGGTTCCCGCGGAGACCTCGCGAGCGGACCTCGGGGGCGGGCTCAGCCGTGGCCCCGCCCTCCCGAGCGCGCGCGCGGCGTGGCGGGAATTTCACTTGTTTGGGATTTGGACCGCACGGAGTCTGGGGCTGTGCTTGGGACCGCCGGGGCGGATCTCGGGGAGTGGAAGTGTGAGTAGGTACGACGAGCACCGGAGAGGGGGTGCCCCGGTGCGCAGGACTGTGGCTCCTCTCGCCAGGCTCCTCCGTGTCGATTCGGGGGAAGACTTGCGCCGCGGCCGGGAGGAGGGGGGTTGGCGCGGGGCCCTCCGGATCCCCACGCGAATCTGCAGAGGAGCTTCCCCACGACACTGCGGGGCCCCTGGCGCTGGGCGGTTTAATAACGTAGTGAAGGTGCGGGTCCAGGCGGGCTCGGGAGGTGGAGCTGCATCTGCCCCACCAGCAAGTCTCTCCTCTGGACCCCGTCCCGGGCTGCGGCAGGGTCAGCCGGCAGGGTTTTCAGTTCCTATACAGCCAGTCGTGGGTGCTTTCTGCGTACGTCCCGACAGCTTGGTCTTGGGGAGGCGGTGAGGAGAGTTGTTGGGAACGGGGCTTCTCAGTTTTCTTTGTGCCGGGGAGGGGAGCGTTTGGGGGACTTCCTGACGTCACCCGCCCCACCTCCAGGAATCTCCTCGCAACCTCTTTGGAGCCCTCGATGATCATTACAATGAACCTCACATGTTTCAGGACATGAAGTAAGCAATGGATAACTGTTCTGCCGCGTCGACCTACCTGACCGACAGCTTGGAACTGGAGCTGGGAACCGAGTGGTGCAAACCCCCTTGCTTTTCTTGCGCGTTTGACAACAGAGGAGGAGGGAAACATTTTTCTGGAGAGTCCTACCTTGCCAGTGGAGCCCTTAAGCGGTAGGTAAAAAATCGGAGGTTGTTTCACCCTCATCAGATTTTTCATTAGTTTGTTAGGAATGTTTTAATTAAGATTTCAGGCAGCTAAACTTTCATGTTCAAACCATCTTTTTGTAAATCGGCTTGGTATATCAGACAGATGCAAGCTCTTAGTTCTGTTGTTGGCTTTATGGTTCAGCGAATACCTAAAAGATTTTGAAGGTGAAGGAGAACTTTCTTGCTACCTGATGTTCTCTTACTTCACAGCTGCCTCCGTTGGGCATAGGTATGGAGCTGGGTTTTATTTTATTTTTTTAAAAATATATTTTGTTGATTTTTTACAGAGAGGAAGGGAGAGGGATAGAGAGTTAGAAACATCGATGAGAGAGAAACATAGGTCAGCTGCCTCCTGCACACCCCCTACTGGGGATGTGTCCACAACCAAGGTACATGCCCTTGACCGGAATCGAACCCGGGACCCTTCAGTCCACAGGCTCACGCTCTATCCACTGAGCCAAACCGGCCAGGGCAAGGAGCTGGGTTTTAATTTTCCTTTTATTTAAAATGAATCCTGAACTTCATGGGCTTTTTGAAATGATGTTTCCTCCTAAAACATGGAATAATATTTTGGAGCTTCTTAATAAGGAGGACATGCACATCTTTTGTTGCCTTGGGCAATTAGTTATACACATATTGTTGTAAAACTGCTGTTATTGAAATATTTTGGGAATGCCTTCTGAGGCAATTTCAGTCAGAAAGGAAGTAATTTTTGTGGTTTTATAGTTGCACTTTGTTTGAGACCTAAAAAGAGATTACCCAGTTTTATTATGCTGTTCTCCAGACAGGGCTCAGAATATCTTTTAGCTGTTTTAAAAATTAAATGTCCCCTCAAAGGATGAATTCTACATCTGAAGGCCAGTATTCAACACAGACCAAAGTATGTTCCTTAGACTTCTTTTTGTGTTTTACACATAAGTTACATTGCTCTTTAGTTATACCTTTTTATTAGTATACAGGACTGGATTTTTCATATAGTTCTAGCTTTCGTATGTCTTTACTAATATGTATGGTACCAAGGCATATTCTGACTTTATAATATCACTGGCATGTCGTGTATAATAAGGGTTCCTAGAATGTCAAAAAAGACATGCTATTTTATGGGACTTAGTATACTTTTCATGAGATTTAATCATAGTTTTCATTTCAGATTAATTTTGAATCTTGATCCTTTACCAACTAATTTTGAAGAGGATACAGTGGAAATATTTGGCATTCAGTGGGTTACTGAAACAGCATTAGTGAATTCATCTAGAGTGCTATTTCATTTATTCAGGTATGTTTTTTTAAAAAAATTTCCTTGGAGTAGAGATGCTATTGTTCACTTTTGTAAGTTACATTGCTGTGTGGTTTCTAATACTGATATTAACAAAAGCACCAGTAGAGTTGTGCTTGTTGTTCACTTGAGTATCTTATTAATAACAAAATTAACAGTAATGTTTTATGGAGTAATGGTTTTAATGAATTGTTTTTTAGTGAAACTATTCTTTTCCAGAATCTTTATTTGACATCTTGTGTTCAAGACAAATATTTAAGGCTCTAAACTACATTATAGTTTTGGAAGAAAACCAAAGTACTTTCGTTGCTTAATAGCCATAGTCTTCAATGATTTTGAGAGAATGAACTTAGACTTTCCAAATATGTTTCAGACTGTGTAATAGAAATGTGATTTGGACATTAAAAAATTTTAATGAAAGTTTTCAAACATACACAAAATGTAGAGAATAGTATAATGAACCTCCACCTACACTCCCTCAGTTACAATAAACATCAAGGTTTCTTCACATTTCCTTCATCTGTCCCTTCCCCTCTTATTTTTTTTTGCTGAAGTATTTTTAAGTAAATTCTAGGCATCATGTTATTAAATATTTCAGGATGAATTTCTTAAAAATACCTTTTTTTCAAACATGAACACTGTTTCATTATCACAATGAACACAGTTGAAATAATGTTTCATTTAAAACCTAGTCCATATTCAGATTTTAGATAATGTTGAAATAGAGTCAGTTATTGAGGGCAAATTAAATGTATCATATATGTTACATTTAAATGAAAATGGAAAGGTGCAGGAATTTCTCCTCCTACCCTCATCCCATAGACCTTGGGAAGAGACATCACTGTATGTGTGCCATGCTGTGTGTTTTATTGGGAGACCAGGCTGTGTGAGTGATTCTCTAATTTTTGAACGTTACTGAATAAGTTGAGTCGTTATCTAGGATACAAATCTTTAAGGAGTTGAAAGGGAACTAGGAAGATGGCAAGGGAAGATTACTCTCAGGAATTAACGTGGAACATTATAAATATAACTTTTCCTGATAACTAGTGTACCTATTCCTTTTTGAACTCCTTGTGTGATACAATTTAGCATTTTATTATATAACTGTTAACCTAGGATATTTTATACAAGTATCTTAAACTTCTTGAAGATTTAAACAGTATCTCATTGATAGTGACATCTATGACATTTGATGTAATTTCTGAGATATATGCAGCTTTTAATATGTTATTTTTATATTTTCTCAAAGTCTTTGCTACCTGAAGCTGATCCTCTAATAAACATTCATGAAGTATTGGGAACATTACCCATGTAATTATTACATGCTTTAAAGTAATGTAAAATTAATTCTCACTTTACATTTTTTAAATTAGGCAACAACTCTATAACTTGGAAACCTTATTACCGGCCAGCTGTGATTTTGGTAAGTTGTGTGTTTAAAGGCTAATTACAGTGAATTGCACGTGGGTTTTATGATGCATAATTGGGATATCATAGTAACATGGAGGAATTGTTAGGTCAGAAGTTCAGGATACAGTGTATGACACTTTTTCTGAACACTACAATTTTGTTGTAGCTGAGATTTACAGTATTTTTTTCAAATCTGTAGGTAAAATTGATTTAAGGCTAAATATCTCAGAAATGAATTAGTAACAAGCTTTGGAGGTGGGGAGTGGGATAGGAACTCATAAGAGAAATAGTACCAGACCTTACTCTCTCTTCTTGCTCTTTTCTGCTTTCTGTTTTTTGTTTGTCTGTTTTTGACATTTAATGGATTATTGATTTGGGCGGGGGGAGAGGAGGCGATGGATATAGTTAAGGTAATGAAAGGAATTGAAGGACAGTCTTTTAGTGCAAACCAGCTGCTGCTCTTTTCTGGCAGTTTTGGTGCAGTTTGTATTTAGAATCATGGCTCCGTAGTCAGCCTGAGTTCCACCCCAGGCTAATTGTGGGTCTCAAACCAGGTAAGACTTCTCACCTCATTGAGTTCTTGTGAGAATTAAATGACATAATGCAGGTTAAGTGCTAAGCCTAATATCTTATTAGTGATGTTTAGCAACTAAAGATTACCTGGAACACACTTTTGATCAAAGAAAGGTTTAGTGGCTTACTAATGCAAAATACTAAAACAGAACATCCCCCTCTTCAGCTAACATGATTATTGCTTCTTAACTAAGTAGAACCCTCCCTAGACTCTCTCTATATAAAAATTAACATAATCATCAAATAGCCCCTCCTTCTTAGCAGCATCCAATCCAGACCAAAGTCCTTAAACTCTCCCCAAACTCAGCCGGCACAAGCCCAAACCCTATTACAATCCCCTCCCCACTCCCTCTTATTGAGAGGCCCCAGCTGTTCATGATGTAGATTTAACCTTTGCAGCTGTATCAGGGCTCTGTTACTAAACTCATGAAGCCAGCTTTGGCCTTCAGTCCTCCCCAGAAAGTCCTTAGGTAGGGACACTTAACTGAAGTGTATATGTTCTTTTCATTGTGCTACCCAGATAAGATAGCTTTCCATTTGAGGCAGAATAACAAAATAATGTACGTTTTACTAATCCCTGTTCTTAAATGTAGCTGTTGGTGTTATTCCTTTTTCACATCATGTTTTGTTTTTTTGTCTACAGACATTGTATTTGGGTTTTTTATTTTCTATTGCTATCCATATTTTTTTTTAATCTATCTTGAACATAAAGAGTATACATATAGCTGTTCTTTTTAACTTTGTTGACTGCATATTCTTTCATCATTGTCATTTCTGGGCCTGTTTGTATTGATTGATTTTTCTCTTATTTCTTTGTTACAGTGTTCTGGTTCTTTGAAAATCTAGCAATTTTTTATTGTGTGATGGACATTGTAGATTTTACATTGCTGCTTTCTGGATTTTCTTGTATTTCTCTGACTAGTATTAAACTGTATTTTGGCTTGCTGTTAAGTACTTATAATCCATTGGACCTTTTAAATCTTGGTTTAAATTTTGTTAGGACTCATAAAAAGTAGCCTTTAGTCTAATGTTAAGTTAGCTCTAATAAGGCTTCTGAGGATTCTTTTTAGTGTATTATGATTTTTTTTTTTCTGGTGGGAACTTGAACTGTTTCCTGGCATGTGTAAGCTTTCTAGGGAATTGTTTTCTGATGTTTTTACCTGGTCTTGGGTTATTTTTTCTCATGCTTGAACAGATCAGTACTCTGCCAGAGATTCAATGGGACCCTCTGTACATTTCCAGAGCTTGCTTTTTTTGTTTTTTAAATGTAGCTTTTTTCTTCTTTGGTACTTTTTCCCTATAAATTTAAACCTTCTGTCTCCTCAGCTCAGTGATTTGGGGTTCTCTCTCCCTGTGCTGCAGCCTGGAAATTGTATTTCGGTGGGAAGCTGGAACAGTCTTAGGACTTCCTTCTCTCTGGGATAGCAGTCCTGCATTGCCTTGTTTCTGGTGCCTGAAAACTTTTTTTTTTTAATGTTGATTGTTTGTTTTTTTAGTAAAAGATGGGATATGGGTAAATCTGATTCCTTTTACTCTACCTTGGCTGGATGCAAGAGTTCACAGCAATTGTTTTTAACAGAGTACTGCCTTTATGAACTGAGAATTGTGAAACTGAGGGAAGATGTGACTTTCGTAGGTGAAATATAATTAAGCTATGAAAATGCCCTGTACTGTTTAACATGGAGATATTTGCATAACATATCCTGTTGGTTTTGACAAAGCGGAGGTCATGTTTACTCATTTAAGTTCAAATTTAGAAATAAGTTTTGCTTTATGTGTGATAAGGTTGAGAATTTGTTGTCTTAATTCTCATCATGTTATTTTTTTTCTGCTTTTGTTTAGTGATTGTCTGTTACTCATTCTTATAGTGATTGTCAGTGTTTTGCATATAGTAATGTTCCAGGTAATTTTTGCTGATATAGATGTTGAAGTGTGGGGAAGAGGGCTTGGGTTGAAGTTGGGAGAAAGACAGACAATATTAATACATCACTCGGGGCTTTATAAATCACTACAAGGAGTCTTTATTTCATTCTAAATATAGTAGATAGCCTTTCATGGGGTTTGATTTATGAGGAACAGGAATTGACATATATTTAAAGCATATTTTGTGCTTAGAGTGTAGAGGAACAAAGGAGAATATGGGAAGACCTATTAGAAGACCTGTTGGAATAATTTAAGAGATTATAAAGAGATGGATAGTTTGAAGGTATATTTTGGTCATAAACTTAGTAGGACTCTGGTGGATTAAATATAAGTTTTAAGGAAATGAAAGAAGCAAGAATGAAATATAGGCAACTGTTGGCACCAGTTGTAATGAGTGGCAAAAACATGGGCATGAACAGATTTTGGAAGAAATCATGGATGTATTATTTGCAGTGTCTGAGCAATCTAAATAAAAGATGTTAGGCAATCTGACATGCAAGGTCTGGAGTGCAGAATAGAGGTCTGGGTTATAGGTAAACCTTTTCAAGTTGTTATCATTTTGAGATAAAGGAACTGATCATACACACAGGAAAAGAGAGAAGAGGCCCATACTAGTGGTAGGATAGAGGAGGAGGAGCCAGTAAAGGAGAGGCAAGAGAAAGAACACATGAGGAAGAAAGAAGACTGGCACTGTATGGTGCCAGTGAAGCCAGGTGTAGTCAGTGCTACTAAGGTAGCCTTAATAATGGATTTTCGGGGGGTGGTAAGAATTACATAGAAATCAGTGGACAAAATTAAAAGAATTGGTGCTTGTATGTTACTGCTCACTGATTAATCACTTAAGCTATGATTAACTTCTATTTTGGTTTCAGGGAAGATATCAACCCTACACTACAAAGCAGACAATATTAGGCAGCAATGCGTAACATTTCTTCATTATGTTAAAGTTTTCATCGTCAGGTAGGACGTCAGTTGAGTCTTTTGATTACTGCATGAATTTCTGAGTACATATTCATCCAGACTCTGGTGGTTTATTGTATCTAATTGTTTTTTAGGTTCCTGACAGTACAGAATACTGAGAATCATGGTCCTGTTCATCCCTATGAGGTTTTGGAGGCTCAGCTTCCCTCACTGTTGGTTGATGAGCTTCATGGATTACTCTTGTATATTGGACACCTATCTGAACTTCCCAGTATTAATCCAGGAGCATTTATAAGTCAAAATCAGATTCAGGTTTGCCTTATTTAATTTTTAAATTATCAGTTTTTCTTCTTACAAGGAATATTTATTTAAGAATGAAGGAAATTAGTCAAGAGTGCAGCTCTGGACCAGATGGCTTGAGTTGAAATTCTGGCTCCTCCTTTTATTAACTATGTGCCTTTGGGCAAGTAATACCTCTTGTCTCATTCTCCCCATCTGTATAATTGGTATAGCTTCCTAGAGTTACTGGGAGAATTAAATAAATTAAAATGAATAAAGCATTTTAAAACATAGTATACACTAAATCTGAAAACTTCTCTATTCCAATTTATAACAGTGCAAATGTTTAAAAGTTTCAAATCAAATAACCTTTATTTTCTAAAATATGTGTCATCTTTCCTTACTTTTTTTTTTTTTAAGATTTTAAAATTGATTTTTAGAGAGAGAGGAAGGGAGAGGGAGAAAGAAACATCAATGTGAGAGTGAAGCATTGATCCGCTGCCTCCTACATACCCCCTACTCAGGGATCAAGCCCACAACCCTGGCATGTGTCCTGACCAGGAATCCTACCAGCAACCTTTCAGTGCACAGGACAATGCCCAACTAACTGAACCACACTGGCCAGGGCTCCTTACTTTTTTATTATAATAAAATTCAAGAAGATTACCTTATAAAAGTTACACTTTCAGAACCACATCATTTTGTCTAATCTGACCTTTGAGATTTTCAGAATATGATTAAGATGGTTTTGACTGCCCTGGCCAAGTGCCTCCATCGGTTGGAGTGTAGTCCCATCACCAAGAGGTTGTGGGTTCAATTTCTGATCCGGGCACGCACCCAAGTTGCAGGTTTGATCCCGGTCAGGAGGCAACCGATTGATGTTTCTCACTCTCTTCCTTTCTCTCTAGAATCATTAAAAACATATCCTTGGGTGAGGTTTAAAAAAAGATTGTTTTGACTAATGCCCCTTTCCCTCTACCTTTTATTATTCCATCTGAAGTTATTTTATTTTTTTAAATTTGTATTGTAGCATAACCCAGCTTCCGGATATAATTAACAAATTCTCATAGGATAATGTGAGTTTAAGTGGATGACAAATTATACTTCCCCATTGATTCCCTGAACTTTTAACCTCTTCCATTCTATTTGACCTCACCAATTTGAACATTTAGTTTTTAGGAACATACATTTGTCAAAATGTAAAATACAATTAAGTGTTCATATATTTCTGTGAAATTTAACAATAACAAACAAATATTGACTCTTTATAAGGGATCAATATATCTAACAATAAAAGTAAATAGGGTTTCAATTGAATTCACAGGTTTATATGTATAATCCATAGAAAGCAAATAGGTAATTGCTTTTAATTATATCATTTAATAAAGACTCATAGGTAGATCTTGGGGGAAGGATAGTTTTCCTTCATTTTAGTCTTTATAAGTTCAAATCATTCTTATTTTCTGGACATCCATTAAGTGGTTAAGAAAATAGTTTATCCAGGAGCAGAAATAAAGATTGTGTGCTCCGGTCCTCAAATTAGGTTTTGCCCTTCATAGGCTTTTCAATTTAGCAAACTTGAAAAGATAGGTTATTTGAAGATTACAAGACTGAATTTTTAAAAGCAGGGGAATGTAGTCTTCAACACATAAAAAATAAATTATGCACTAAAATTCTCTTCTAAAACAACAGCAAAAAATCTTACAAAATAAAAAGCATCTTTCAAGATTTTATGTATTTCTTCTATTTTACCAATCTTATATATGACAAGTATTGATTTAATTGGTATTTTCTATTGAGTATGTTTTATTTAGTTTTTTGGGGGAACTTTTTAGAAATATTACTCGGGTATTACGTATTACAGATATTTTCTTTTATCTTTTTCAGCAATTAAGCTGACTTACTAGGTTAGATTGAAGTTTTTTATATAGTTATATTTTTTCTTTTATATCTGCTGATGTTAAAAATATACTTGTTTTTACATTTATCTATTTGATTTATCTTTTTAAAAAACAATTCTGTGAGGTGGGAAATCTAACTTTAGTTTCTTAAAATGAGTAAATTCATTCTGTCTTATTAAATGACCCAGCTTTTCCCACTGATTTGGATACCACATTTATCCATTTCTCTTCCCTATGTTTGCTATTTTTTAAAAAAATATATTTATTGATTTTTTCAGAGAAAGGAAGGGAGAGGGATAGAGAGTTAGAAACATCGATGAGAGAGAAACATCGATCAGCTGCCTCCTGCACACCTCCTAGGGATGTGCCCGCAACCCAGGTACATGCCCTTGACCGGAATCGAACCTGGGACTTTTCACTCCGCAGGCCGGCGCTCTATCCACTGAGCCAAACCGGTTAGGCCTGTTTGCTATTTTTTATTATCTATTTTTGAGCCAGTATTATTTATTAACGTAGTGTTTTATTTTATTTGCATATTTGATATGGCGAGTTCCTTCTGCATCATTCTAGTTGTTTTACTAGAAAATGTATCATAGTTTTTATTTATATATATATTTAAAATATATTTTTATTGATGTCAGAGAGAAAAGGAGAGATAGAAATATCAGTGATGAGAGAGAATCATTGATCAGCTGCCTCCTGCACTCCTCACACTGAGGATCGAACCCACAACCCAGGCATGTGCCCTGATAGGGAATAATCAAACTGTGACCTCCTGCTTCATAGATCAACACTCAACTACCGAGCTATGCCAGCCAGGCCTCACTGTATTTATTTTTATAGTGATACTAAGTGCTGACTGGGAGAAGGTTATAGATAGCTAAGAGCACTGGCTTTTTAGTCATAATTAGATTTGAATGCTAATGTGAAAATTGAGAGATAATTTCTTTACCTCTTTTAACTTAAAAGGCATGACTATAATGTCTGCATTATAGTTTAAAGTTCTCTTAACATTCTTTATAGGAGTTCCTGGGTATGTATTACATTTTTTAAGGTAATATATTTTTATTGATTTTAGAGAGGAAGGGAGAAGGTGAGAGAAATAGAAACATCAGTGATGAGAGAGAATCATTGATCAGCTGCCTCCTGCATGCCTCCTACTGGGGATCGAGCCCACAACCTGGGCATGTACCCTGACTGGGAATCCAACCATGACCTCCTGGTTCATAGGTCTACGCTCAACCACTGGGCAACATCAGCCGGGCTAACAACATACTTGCTAACTAAAGTCTAAAACAAATTCATGTAAATAATTTTTAAAATTATTTTACTGCCTTGCAGCTGTAGTAGAATCAGAAGTTGGTTGGAAGGGTCCTTTACAAATCTATTCAGCAGCCCCAAGGTGGGTCTGTCTTAAATTAGATGAAAATATATCCTATCCTACTTTCAAAATCTCTAGTGAAAGAATCTTCTGATGAACGAGATAAAGGTTTTCCTTAAGCTTAGTGGTAGATTAATTGATTCTTTGTCATGGTGCTGATAGAGGGTTGGTGTCATATGCTATCAAGCACCTTGTAATGTATTATGAATTCTCAGTCACAGTTGATAATGTCATTCACAGCTTTTCCCACCATCCTGGCATTTATTACATCTCCACTTGGATATCCATTGGCTGGTGCTAGAAATTCTTCAGATGCTTGGTGTAAAATTGAGTAAGTTGATAGATATTTGATTTATGTCCTTTTTCTAATCTAAATTTTAATTGTTTTTTTTAATTACACAGTAATAAGTGTTTTCTGATTTTTAAAAATCAAATAGTAACGTAAGTAAAAAGTGAAAATCGCATCCTTTTTTCCAGAGATAACTAATGGAAACAACTTGTTCTGTTTATCTTTCCATACTTTCTATTAGCATACATATATGGAAACTCATTGGTAGGATTTTTGTTTTGCTTTCTAACCACAAATGCTGCTGTCATTGTTCTGTGTAGTTTTTTTTTTAGAGATTTGTTCATGTTCATGCATGTGGTTTTACTTTATTCATTTAAGGGCTGTATGTAAAGGGTCTATCATAATTTATTTAGCCAAGTTTATTTTTTAAGTATTTCAATTATTTCCCTTTTTTGATATTATAAATATTACACTGACCATCCTTGTGTATATATACATTGTTCAATATGTATACAAGTTATGCTTTGGAATAGATTCTTAGAATTGGGGTGGCATATTGCAGTTTTAATATTGTATATGCTCTATGTTGCTGTAAATTTCCCCAATTTGTATACACCGTGAGCATTCCTTTCCTCGTACTATTTCCAGTACTGGATATTATCAATTACTTTTCTTTTTTGTAAATGAATATGTGAAAAATGATACTGAATCTCTATTGTTGCAATTTCTTGATTACCATTGAAGTTGAACATCTTCACATAATTTTATTGTCTCTATATTTTCTTTATTATTTAATATTCATAATCTTTTGAAAATTTTTCCTTTTTTTAAAATTAGTAGAAGTTTATAATAGATAATAATCTTTTATTTCATATGTTGCCTGTTTATGTCTTGGTCTTGCTCTTTGGCATGTTTAGGTTCTATTTTTAAGTTTAGCAATATTCTGGAAATATTTAGTTGTAAAGTAAATTAATTATTTAGGTTATAAAGACATCCATTACCTCAATTTCTGCTTTTTAATTAATAAATACAAAAATACATATATGTGTGTGTCTATGTATACTTACATATATACACACAAAAATATGCAACGATGTACACAAATAACTTTTTCTGCCAGGTGAACACTGTATTTTAAATATTTTCTTAGAGCAAACTCTGGTGGACTTACTCTGCTATAGGTACAAATTTTGGTATCTTTTGTTAGCTTTACTTCATGCAATTGCATATGGCTACTTTATCATTGTTTGTTAAAAGAATAATGTTGAACAGGCTCTATTGGTTAGAAATGAGGATGAAGAATTTCTAGTGTTTATCCTCTTTTTAATTTATTTTTATTTTTTTCTCTTAAGTAATTTTGCATGGTTGCTTTACAAAGATGGCCACATTAACAATAGAGAAGCCTATTGAATGGTAACTGGAAGAATTGAAACTTTTTTACATGATGTTTCATCAGTGTTCATATAAGAAAGGAATTATAATATTTAACTTCTGCTTGCAAAAATTTGCTTTTAACTACATGTTACAGTCTTGTTATAATTTAAAGGGGTACAGTAACTTTTCTCCTGTAGTTTTAAATAAAATTTATTTTATTACATTTTTAGAACATGTTGTATATGGTCATCAGTTTATGAATCTGGCAGGTGACAATTTAACCAATGTCAGTCTATTTGAAGAGCACTGTGAAAATCTCCTTTGTGATTTAATAAGTTTGTCACTCAACAGGTATGACAAGGTAATGCTTTAAGAGTTTATTTGTATTTTTGATACTTAATGGCAAGTCAGTCCTTAATCTGTATGATTTAAGATATAAGAATTTAATCTAAATTTAAAAATTATCTGGGAGTTGAATGGGAAAGAATAGGTTTTAAACATCTTTTCAAAAAGAGGCTGGAATTAGTTAAGCCTTTTCATCTTGTCAAAAATAAATAAATGAAAACAGGATGTTTATGATAATGACTGGAATTTAACTTCTGTTTACATAGCAGAGGCCAGTCCTTTAATGATCTAGTATATTGCTATTTATAAAATAAAAGACCTGTGGCCATAATGCCATAAGGAACCATGACCGCCTCACCAGGAGGTGCATTGACTGCGGTGGGCGGGACTTCTGGGTCCTGTGGCACAGGCAGGCGGGACTCTGGTGTCCTGCAGAGGCAGCGAGAGGGAGTCCAGAGTCCGGCAGCCCAGGGGCGGGTGGAGGGGGCGGGGTCTGGGTCCTGTGCGATTTCGCATGCTGGGCCTCTAGTTACATAATGAAAGAGATGAGTAATTAAAGTTAGTTGACAAGCTTAAAAGGTGGTTTTAGCCCTAGCCCCATGGTCGGCAAACCGGCTCTCGAGCCACATGCGGCTCTTTGGCCCCTTGAGTGTGGCTCTTCCTAAGCCTTAGGAGTACCCTAATTAAGTTAACAGTGTACCTACCTATATAGTTTAAGTTTAAAAAATTTGGCTCTCAAAAGAAATTTCAATCAGTGTACTGTTGATATTTGGCTTTGTTGACTAATGAGTTTGCCGACCACTGCCCTAGCCGATTTGGCTTAGTGGCTAAAGTATCAGCCTGTGGACTGAAGGGTCCCTGGTTCGATTCCAGTCAAGGGCACATGCCTGGGTTGCAGGTTCAATCCCCAGTAAGGGGCGTGCAGGAGGCAGCCAATCAATGATTCTCTCTCATCATTGGCGTTTCTATCTCCTTTCCCCTTCTCTGAAATCAATAAAAAATATATTAAAGAAAAAAAGGTGGTTTTAGTTGACAAATTTTAAGGGTCGTTTTCATGAAAGTTCTGGCATCATGGTGGAAATCACTTGTTTTTACTAAATTGTATTTATATATAGTGTTTAATACAGACAGATTTAAAGGTGTTACAGTACACACTCATTTTCAAGTAATGGAAATTTATAGATTATCATCACTTATTTCCAATTACAAGCATAAACCTTACTAATAGAAAATCAGGATTTATAATTTTTTAAAGTGTAGATTGTTTTATGTATTATCAATATCTCTTAAATTTAATCTATATGTTTATAATTAACAGGAATATGTTAATCAGATATGATATAGTAATATCTTAATGTATTATGTTAGAAATGTACTGTATATCCCACGTTCAAAGGCTGTTAAATCGCGTTGTTTACCCATATCTTCAGAAAAAAATCACTTCTGTTGTGATAAACAACCTGCATCCCTATTTATAATGGTCTGGCCCTCTAGCAACTTCAGCGTGAAATTATAGCTAATTTGCCTACAAACGTCAGGTGGTCATAATAATCTGGCCACTCAGTGTATATGTAATGTATGTGAAATAAGATGTATATTATGAGTTTCAGAAGTTTAGCTATACTTAGAAGTATAGACAATATTCTCTGCATTTTTTAGGGTCATTGAGGATATATTTGTTGTAAAAATGGTAAAGTCCGGCTAATGTGGCTCAGGGTTGAGCATCAACCCATGCACCAAGAGGTCGCTGGTTCAATTTCCTGTTAGGGCACATTCCAGGGGTGCAGTCTTGAACCCCGTGGAGGCCATGCAAAACACAGCTGATCAATGTTTCTGTGTCATTGATGTTCCTATCTCTTTCCCTCTCCATTACTCTCTCTAAAAATCAATTAAAAAAAAATAGCAACAGCTTTAAAAAGAAAATGGTAAAATTGCTTAACTTTTATATAGCCCTAATAATTGTATTTATTCTGACTTGTCACTATTTTTAGTCTCAACAGTGAATCAAAAGTTATTTTCTAATGTTTTTACTACATGTCTTTTTATTGTGCCTGATGGATTAGATCAAAGTTAGGAAACCATGAAGCTGAGGTCAAATCTAACATACCCCCTGCTTTTGTAAACAAAACTTTCCTGGAACACAGCCTCATCCTTTTTTTATGAATTGTCAGTGGCTCATGCACAACAATGGCAGCATTGAGTAAATATGCAAAGACTATATCATGAATAAAACCTCAAATATTTGTTACCTAGCTTCTTATGTACAGAATGTTTGCTGAACATTAGACTAGATAATTAAAGCAGAGGGTTTTTTAAGTTGAAAATAAAATTCTGTACTTTTGGTTTTACAATGGGAATTTATAAAAGTTAATGAAATAGCACATTTTTTATAAAGAATTTTTTGTAGTTAAGCATAAATTTTAAGACATCTAAATAATTCTTTTAAAATATTTAGAAAAATGTGTGGCATGAAAATTCTGTTCTAACTCATTTTGGTTATTTTCTACAGGTTAGGGCTTTTGAAGCATTAACGAGTGACCATTGCCCATGCCCATGCATTAAAGAACTATGGGTTCTACTCATTCATCTTCTAGACCAAAGAAGTAAATGGTCTCTCTCAGAAGTAAGTTGTAAAATTGATGTATTAGTTATTGTTACTAATTATGTTAAATTTATGCAGTGGTTTTGGCCAAAAAATCTTACAACATTCCTTCTTTATAAGACAACCACCACCACCAAACAGAGCATTAACTGAGTACTAAATACCTACTACATTTTTAACCCTAAATTGGTAATATGAAACATCTAAGAGAAGTGTAAAATATGGCTGTCTTATTTTCTTAAGGGGTTTTTGGGGGTTGTTGTTTTATCAAGAATCTGTTAGGCTAAAATACTTATTAATTGTCTTCAGTAACTCAGGAAACATTTCAGTTAGGAAATGTGGCAGATTTAGATTTGGGAAGAAATAAACAGGTTTCTGTTAATCAATTTTTCAGTATTATTTCATGGAGGGATGAAGAAAAGCACAAAGAGGAAGATAGGACATTTTCTTTCACCTCATTTTGAGCAAAGTCTTCATAATGGGGCTTTATTTAATTTCAAGTATTATCGATTAGGAGAAAAAGAGAAATATCCATAGGCAGAAGTAAGTATAAACAATTCATTGTGAAATGATACTTAAAATGGTTTATGTTATATGAATACTTTTAATATTTTATGGGTCTTTTAATTTTCCCAACTTTTCACAATTTGGGGTTTGGTTACTGCTATCTAATTTTAATAATGACTATTTTTGCAGATTTACAAGTACTTTATTTATTTATTTATTTATTTATTTATTTATTGCTTTTTTTAATCCTCACCTATGGTTATGCTTATTGATTTTGGAGAGAAGGGAAGGGAGAGAAAGAAAAGAGAGAAACATTGATGTGAGAGATAATGTCATTTGGTTGCCTTCTGTACGTGCCCAAACTGAGGATCGAACCCGCAACCTGTGTATATGTGCCCTGACTGGGAATCAAACCTGCAGTCTTTTGGTGTATGGGATTACGCTCCAACCAACTGAGCCACACCAGCCACTGAGCCACACCAGCCAGGGTCCATGTACTGTATTCTGAGTTATTTTAGCAGTAAATTTACTGAATATAAGTAAAATAAAGTAAGTTTACTAAGTATAAATTTGTATTTTTACTTACTATTGAGTAAGAAAATTTTTTTCATGGTATTTTGAATTGTCGGTACAGTTCAGCTTTCTACAAGACTTAAATATTAGAAAGTCTCAGCAACATTTTTCCCCTTTCATTATTTGCCAGGGTGTTTTATTTCAATGACATGGTAAAAATCAATTTTCTAATTTTCTGCAAAGCTTATCTTTATTATTTAAGAATTTTTTAGAATTGTTCTTATTTTATAAATTTCAGACTTGAAAGTATGAACCACACATAGTGTAAGCATGTTTATATTTGTTATTAGAAATTTTCTAGATTTTAAACAGAAAAGTAGACATAATTTAAAATCTTAATTGCAGAAGTTTGCGTAGTAACATATATAACCTACATGATTTGTATGCTCTTCATTTTATGTAGTAACCATACTTGTTTGTCTTAAAATAATGTCTGAAGCTATTTTCTTTTTAAAATAGTACTAAAATTAAGTTATATTATTCTCAGATTTCAAGTCCATTTAACTTGAAAGTCAAAGTAGAACTTTATATTCTTGATAGTAAGACAGTTTTATCTTCCTGTTAAAAAAATATGTATAATCCACCATATGCTGGGTATCCTATATGAAGCATTTTAGTGTGTCAGTGAGCTTGTAGAAAGTAAGAAGTACTGAGGCCAAATACTAAATATAGTCGGGAACTCAGGTCATTTGAACACTGAAGCTGCCTTATCAATTTAGGGGCAGTTGCTGAATTGTATAAACTTGAACATTAGCTTTCATACATTATAAGGTACAAGACAATAAATATCAGAGTTTACCCAAATGAGTATCCTACTAATATACCACTATTCTTAATTCTGGGTTCCCAAAAGAATGAACTAAAAACTCAACTAAATTTGTAAGGAAAATTGTCTGTCTTTAGCTGTGGTGTATTGCAGTTTAAAGTTATGTATTTATTATTGCAAGCCAGTGAGTTCATGATGCCTAATTGGTACTAAAAATTTCAAGCCAGTGACTTCTAAACCAGTGATAATGTCTAATAGCCATGGAGAAGGGGTGGATGCTTAAACTCGAAGCTTCTAACCTAACCTCCTCCAAAACATAGAACAGCAAGAACAAATAAAACTACACCAGAAAAACATATTGATAGCATAACTACAAGATAGGGATATTCAAAGCTGTCAATTACAAGTAAAAGCCACCAAAGCTCTACCACAAAACTTTCTAGCAAGCAATGGTAGTCAGAAAATTTGCTCAGAGGAGAGAAGAAGGGAGCTAACAGTAGTCATAAAAGTTGGTCTAAAACCATTGTCAGAATGTGAAAATACTGAAAAAGTTTCCTTATATATCAGAGAACTGGTTATAGGATAGGAACATAAGAGTGTGTACATTACATGAGAAGGCAGTCTTTGAAGTTAGAGCTTCTGGAGAATACAAGTGAAAAAAGGATATGGCTCCCCCTTGCTGATTGAGTGGTGACAGTGACAGGAAGTAAAGCAGAAAATGTAGGGTCTTGTAAAACGAAAGAGAAACAAAAACAAACAAAAAACCAAAACTAAAAAAAAAAATAACCGGAAACCCAATAAAGAATGTAATTTTGGTACATTGACAAAAGAGTGCTCCACTGAACTAGGAATCTTAAAATAGTCCAAATCTACAAAACAAACGGAAGGAAACGAAACACGTCTTTCTAAAGTTACTACAAGAAAATAGAATTGACATACTTTAGCCCATGATACCCTTTCTCCCAGAAATAACTATAAAGCAGAAGAAAACTGTAAGAGAACACTTCATACTGAATTAAATAGACAAGCATTTGGGTCTGTAAAAAACAAACAAACAAAAAAACACCTTGAATGAGATATTCCATTGTTGAAATAAATAGACCAAAAGCCAGGAATGAATGGAGTAAATTAAATGCAGGAGAGAAATGGAAATAAAAATCATTTAGAATTGACTAAATTATAAGGTCCCCAAGGAGAATAGACTCAACTGAAAATTTAATAAGGGGCATGTAAGAAAGGCAACCAGAGGAATAAAAACGAGATAAAGGAATATAAAGGGTTAGAGAGAAAATATTTGAAGTGGAAGATAGGCAAAGAATAACCATCTGTTTAAATGGAGTCCCTGAAGAAGAAAAAGCAATGGGACATAACTGACATTCAAAACAATGGGTGAATCTAAGAAAACATTTCAGAAATAAAGAACTAAATCCACATATTGAGAAAACCTACTATATAACTGGAAAGATTAACTCCAAATAATCCATGCTAAGACATATAGCCTGCTAAAACTCTGACTTCAGAGATAAAGAAAATGTCTTCAAGTCCTCTAGGAAATCTGCGAAACTTCCAGGCAAAAAAGACACAATAACTTAAAATTGCAAAATAATTTGACCTGCACTAGACTTCACAGAAATGACATTTAAAAACATGACAACTGTGGGACATGTAAAAAAACTCAGGAAACCTCCTTCCTTAGGAGGACAGAGCCAGAGTCTGTGATCCAGAAAAGACCCTTCATCTGACCAAGCTGACACCCTGACCCCAGACTTTTATTCTCTAGAACTGAATGAATTAATATGACAACAGAACAAGCCTCATCTTAGAAGCAACATAGGTCCTACCTTTTACTCTGGAAATCATACGGACAACGATGAGATACTTTCTTAATAAAAAGCTCAGGACTAAGAAAAAGTGACCAAACCAAAAGGAAACAAAAATGTCCTAAACCAACAAAGGAGCAAGTTAAAAATTACTCTTTGCACTGACTATCTGACATGCAGTGGCTTTAGGGACCAATATGGATGTGGATTAGCCAAGAAAGAAGAACAGAAAAATCATTTGAAAGCTTCAGAAGGAACAGGAAAGTGTCTATGTTTTGCCTGCCTGGGAATTCAAGGTATCACAGAATGCTAACAGTAAGCTAAGGCTCATATAGGCCCATTCTTAGGAGGGCTCCAGACTGCTGAAAACAGATATTTCTTTTTTTCTATCTTATACAAGGATTTAAGACATTCACAGTGTGACAATACTAATTTATACAGTATATCAGTTTATTTTTTAAAAAATCATGTTTGTATATTTGTGTGTATACTTACATTCTTGCAGAACTATTTAATTCTCCCTACCTCCTGTCCCTACCCTATCCCTGGAATGAGGGCAGGGAAATACTGAATGGGATTTGAAGTTTTCTCACTAATAAAGGGACATTTTCTGCAACCAGACCAGTGTTTAACGGATTAATGTTCTAAGCAAATTATCCAAAGGGGTGAGGCAGTTCAGGGTTATTAAGTTATTTCAAATGTCTGGGTTGCTGCTTTGTGAAGGCAATAGGATGTTGCTTTTTAGGGACTCAGGATAAGCAATTGGAGAAGCCTGGGAGAGGCTTAGGAATTTTGGGAAATTCACATGTACCCCAAATTATGTGGGAACTCTAACAATGAAAATGAACTAATTTAGTCAAGGACATACTGTGTCCCAGAAAATATTCTAAACAGGTAGCTAATACTAGATGTCTCTGTTTGAGTGTTTTCCTAAAAACCCAACCCTCATTATCCAGTAGATTTCAATTAGACTTCAGTTCAATTTCCCAGAAAAGAAGGAAAGCTAATTATTCCTTGAGTGATATTGCTTATGTGCCAGAAAGCAGAATGGGTGTGAGGTTAAGTAAACTGTTCAAATAACAGTCAGAATATATAAAGGTGGGTTTCAAATGTATATTTATTTGATGCCACAGCCCATGTTTTTTTTCTGCCACATGATTATGTAAGGAAGTGTGTGTTTAAAAAGTTAGAAAAAGAAAATGAAGGAACAACTGAAATAATTTACTCTTCTTTTAGGGAAACAGACCTACATATATTTTACTGGTATGTGCACTCATATTCCCAAAAGTGCCATGAGTAGGTAGGGGACACCTGTGTAATATGATAGAGTTTTGGGCCTGTACACATTCTATTTTAGCTGCCATGAATATGTGTATATGTATATATGTTGCCACCTTTAAGCATCACATGCAGAATGCTGCAAAAATTTTCTGTAAAATTAAAACAAATGCAAAAAGAAAAGACTCAAAAAAGTTGAGATATTGTCAACAACCTTATGCCTAATAATGTGAATATTTGAAGTGTACAAATACCTAGAAAAAAATCTTACTAAAATGCATCAAATGTTCAATGGTAAATTAGGCACATTGTTTTATCATATAGTCATATATTGGAAAATTCTGTTGAACTCTGGTTGCCCCCATTAACTTGGCTGTAGCTCAGAAACATAATGTTGAGGAAAAGAAGCAAGTTCCCAAAGAATAGAAACAGACCACTTAATAGACACTTCTCCAAAGAGGACATAACAGATGGCCAATAGACATATGAAAAGATGTTCAATATCACTAATCATCAGAGAAATGCAAAATAAAACCACATGAAATATCACCTTACACCTATCATAATGGCTATAATCAATAAATCAACAAACAACAGGTGTTGGTGAGAATGTGGAGAAAAGGGAACCCTTGTGCACTGTTGGTGGTAATGCAGATTGGTGGGAAGCAGTGTGGAGTTACCTCAGAAAATTAAAAATGGAACTGCCTTTAGACCCAGCTATTCCACTTCAGGAAATATATCCAAAGAAACCTGAAACACTAATTTGAAAGAATATATGCACTCCTGTGTTTATTGCAGTGTTATTTACAATAGCCAAGATTTGGAAACAGCCCAAGTGCCCATGAGTAGATGAGTGGATAAAAAAGCTGTGGTATATTTATACAATGGAATACTATTCAACTATTAAAAAGAAGGAAGTCTTACCCTTTGATACAGCATGATGGACCTGGAGAGTATTATGCCAAATGAAATAAGCCAGTCAGAGAATGACAAATACATTTGACCTACATGTAGAATCTAATGAACAAAATAAACTAACAAACAAAATAGAAACAGACTCAGGTACAGAGAATAGATTGACAGCTGTTGGAAGGAAACAAAGGTGAGGGGATTAAGCAAAAAAACAACAAACTCAACACACAGACAACAGAATGGTGATTACCAGAGGGAGAAGAGAGTAAAGGGGGAATAAATGATGGAAGGAGACTTGACTTGGGGTGGTAAACACACAATATAATATATAGATGATGTATTATAGAATTGCACACCTGAAATCTAGATAACTTTATTAACCAATGTCACTCCAATGAATTCCATTTAAAAATAATAAAAGCATGCATTAAAAACACACAAAACAACAGGGGAAGCCAAAAATAACATGATTTGGGCTTGTATACCTACTAGAGGCCCAATGCATGAAAATTCCTGCAAGAGTAGGCCTTCCTTCCCCCCAGCCACCCAAGCTCCCAGTGGAGGCTGGCTGGAAGCAGGTATTTGGGATTTATTTAGCTTCTGTAATTGAAATTTTGTTGCCTTTTGTGGATGCCACAGCAGGTGGGAAGCTTGGCTTCCCCCATCGCCAGGGCAACCAAGCCTCCTCCTTGCTCCAGCTCCATGGCTGCCGGCCGCCATTTTGGTTGGGTTAATTTGCATATAGTCGCTCTGATTGGCTGGTGGGCGTGACTTGGGCGCAGTGAAGGTACGGTCAATTAGCATCTTCCTCTTTTATTAGTGTAGATGTGGCAAAACTTACAAAAACGAAAATGATTTATTATAAAAGTCAGGATAATGGTTACCCAGGTTGGGAAAAGAAAAATACTATTTATGTTCTAATTCTTAACATGGGTATTTTTTTTTTTTTATCTTTATTAATAGATTTTAATTTTCAGGCATTTTAGTTTTACAAAAAATTTGAGCAGATAATAGTACAGAATTACCATATAATTCCTTGTTTCCCTCCACTCAGTTTCCCTTAGTATGTTGCTTTAGTGTGGTACATTTGTTAGTGTGATACATTTGTTATAATTAGATGAAACCTATAGTTTACAGTAAGGTTCATTCGTTGTATTGTACAGTTCTATGGGTTTTGACAAATGCATTGTCATGATCCACCATTATAGTATCATTCAGAATAGTTTCATCACCATAAAATCCCATATGCTTATCCATGGGTATTTTTTTTTATTCTTTGAGTTTTATATATTTTATATTCTCTTTTGCATGTATAGTTCATTATAAAAATGGAGGGACACACCCAAGTCAAAGGTTATTGGATCAATATTTATTTTAATTGAGTCATATTACCTCTGTTTCTATAGCCGTTTTGGAACTGGTTGAATAAACTACTTAAAACACTTTTTGAAACGTCAAGTGAGCAAAGAAGACCTGTGCTTGCTATCCAGTCCAGGGATCCACTGGGTTTTAGTTGGTGGATTATTACTCATGTAGCATCACTTTACCAATTTGATCGCCACGGAGCACCAGATGAAATGGTAAGATTTTTTTTTTTTTTAATTTTCTTGTATAATCACTTAATACATATTTTTGGTAGACAAATTAGAAAGTAGATGAACAGAAACAACAGCAAAACCAGGTCATTAGCCTGTAGAGATAAATTCAGTTTCTGAATCTAGAAGCTGTAGACCTTTCTGTAAACATCTTGAAAAAGCATAATCTTTATATTTTTATTGTTTAAGAAAGCAATTTGTAGAAGAGTTGGGATCTAGTTCTGGTTCTGCTACCAAGTGGTTATGTGACCTTCAGTGAATTATTTAAAACTTTCTGGGCCTTTGTTTCCTCATCCAGAGATCATGAGAATGGATTTTTGAAAGATTCCCTCTATTTCTAAAATCTTTAAGATTACCAGAAGGAAAGCATATTTCTCCAGACCTACCTGTGAGGTTTTTTTAAATTCAGATTTCTGGACCTCAACTCTGGTGGTCCTGACATGTTTCTTGTTGGACTTGACAGATTTTCTTCTTTTTGGAATATCGAACAGAGTCAGCTGAGAAATCTTCATGGAATCTGAGGAGCAATTAGTGTTGACATTGTGTAAGAGAAATGGAAAGGGCCTCAAGAAGTTCTCTAGATGATCCCCCTAGTAAACAGCTTGTTAAGGCGATCTCAAGATAAAGTAGAGTCAGAAAGTGCTCTGAGAAGTTCCACACAGCTTGGTATCAATGCATTTAAGAATTCTACCATACATTGAACAAGGTCAATAGAATGAACTTCTCAGAGAAAGATTGTATGTCCTTTGTTTCTATACCTGAGTCTTTACCATGCTGATACACAGTAAATACTCAATATATGTTAACAATTACCATTACTATAGTATCACTTTTATATTTTTGTGGAGTAATAATGTTTCACATCTTTTAATTATTAGAATATTAGAACAACATTAAAGAACTCAAAGATTTACCTATAATTCTAAGGTCTTTACTTAGCCTTTTCATTTCAATATGGACTGCGAAATCATTTGGTGTGGCGCTGCCAAGGCATTAGGTGTAAGTTAATTAAATGTTTGACCAAATATAGCAGGCTAATTTTTAAGTTGATAATTTTGTATGGTCCGAGAATGATGTTATAAATATCCAAATGACTCTTGGCAGAAAAGTGGTTCCCCATCCCTGCACTAAAGAGTTATCTAGTGTGAGAGGATGATATGAAGTAATAATGGTTAGTCATATGTTCTGCAGCAAATACCTCTGGTTTTGTGTTAAACATAGAGTTGCTTTCATTTTTAAATGTGGACTGCGGTGCCCTGAAGATGAATGTGAAATCCTTTACATTTTAAATAGGTTTCAATATAGTTAATTTTTTTTTTAAGTTACTATAAATGGACTTCCGCTATATGTGGATTTAAATCACAAAACTTGTCAAGTGCTTAATATAGGCCTATAAGGAAATTTGGTATCTCACTTCTTATACTAGAGGCTTTCAGTTTTCTTGTATTTCTGTTTCATGCTTTTCTTTCAACCAAGATGAGAGTATGCTATCCTCTTACAATCCTATCATCTGTTTTAAAAGGAAAAAGAATTTACAGAGAAAAATTACCTTTGAGCATTGTAAGCTTCAGTTTGACAGAGCTATCCCTTGCCCATAACATAGTATAGTCGGTCAGTCCAGCTGATGCTTGTCTCTGAAACATCTTAAATGATGAGCAGATAAAAGCTGTGAAATGTAACTTTAAAATGAGTTATACCAGGTTACCTAGTTCACTGGAAGTGGAGGGTGGGGGCTCTTTTACATTTCTGGTTCATGGATATACCATCTCTGCCGAAGCTCAGGTTGGTGTTTAGGTTTTTTGTTTGTTTGTTTTTGTTTTGTTGTTGTTTTTAAATCTTTATTGTTCAGATTATTACAGTTGTTCCTCTTTTTTCCCCCCATAGCTCCTCTCCACCGGTTCCCACCCAACCCTCTGCCCTTATCCCCCCACCCCCACTGTCCTCCTCCTTAGGTGTACGATTTTTGTCTAGCCTCTTCCCGCACCCCCACATCCCTTTCCCCCCGACAATTGTCAGTCCACTCCCTTTCTATGCCCCTGATTCTATTATAATCACCAGTTTATTGTGTTCATCAGATTTTTTATTCACTTGATTTTTAGATTCACTTGTTGATAGATATGTATTTGTTGTTCATAATTTGTATCTTTACCTTTTTCTTCTTCTTCTTCTTCTTAAAGGATACCTTTCAGCATTTCATATAATACTGGTTTGATGGTGATGAACTCCTTTAGCTTTTTCTTATCTGTGAAGCTCTTTATCTGACCTTCAATTCTGAATGATAGCTTTCCTGGGTAAAGTAATCTTGGTTGTAGGTTCTTGCTATTCATCACTTTGAATATTTCTTGCC
Organism: Myotis lucifugus; assembly: GCF_000147115.1. NCBI lineage: Eukaryota > Metazoa > Chordata > Mammalia > Chiroptera > Vespertilionidae > Myotis > Myotis lucifugus. Next base: position 1,058,500 of record NW_005871209.1, on the reverse strand, counting down.
ACTCCCTTCTGGCCTGCATAGTTTCTGTTGAGAAATCAGCTGACAATCATATGGGTACTCCCTTGTAGGTAACTAACTGTTTTTCTCTTGCTGCTTTTAAGGATCTCTCTTTGTGTTTTGCTCTTGGCATTTTAATTATGATGTGTCTTGTTGTGGTCCTCTTTGGATTCCTTTTGTTTGGGGTTCTCTGCGCTTCCTGGACTTGTAAGTCTATTTCTTTCACCAGGTAGGGGAAGTTTTCTGTCATTATTTCTTTAAATAGGTTTTCAATATCTTGCTCTTTCTCTTCTTCTGGCACCCCCATAATTCTGATGTTGGTACGCTTGAAGTTGTCCCAGAGGCTCCTTACACTATCTTCATATTTTTGGATTCTTTTTTCTTTTTGCTTTTCTGGTTGGGTGTTTTTTCTTCTTTGTACTTCAAATCTTTGACTTGATTTTTGCGATCCTCTAGTCTGCTGTTGGATCTCTGTATAATATTCTTTATTTCAGTCAGTGTATGCTTAATTTCTAGTTGGTCCTTTTTCATATCCTCGAGGGTCTCACTAGACTTATTGAGGGACTTACTAAATTTATCAGCAGTTTCTAGAAAATTCCTGAAAAACCTTATAACTGTGGTTTTGAACTCTATATCCAGTAGTTTGCTTTCCTCCATTTCTGTCATTTGTGACCTGTTTCTTTTTCTCCGCATTTTGGCTGCTTTCCTGTGCTGATAGACTGGCTTTGTGTGCGAGGTGTCCTATAGGGCCCAGTGGCTCAGCCTCCCCAAGGTGGACACTCTTGGTGCACCCCTTTGTGGGCTGTGTGCAGTCTTGTTGTAGTTAAGCCTTGATTGTTATTGGTATCAGTGGGAGGAATTGACCTCCAGGCCAATTGGCTGTGAGAATCAGCTGTGTCTATGGTGGGAGAACTTCTGTGCTGGAGACACCCTTATGGGGCAAGACTTACTTTAGTGGGGCTTTGGTGCTCACTGAGTCTGCCCCCTGAGTGTGTCCCTTATGGATCTGAGGAGTTGTAATCTGGATGGTCCCACTCTGGCCACTGGATACATTGGCACTTGGATCTCTAAGGAGGTGCTAATTTAGCCTCTGCCTGAGGCTACCCAGCAGGAGCTACGGAGAGATCTGCAGATTCCTCTTCGTAGTTTGGGATTTGGAGGTGCCCAGATGAGAGGCCCAGCTGTGAAGCAATACAAGCTGCTGTGGGGCCTTGGGCCTTCTTTTGGATGTTCTGGGTCTCTCTGACCCAGCTGCAGTTTGTTAGGTAATTTTCAGATTGCAAAGGGCCAGGCCATTCATATGCAAAAGCCTCTGCCCACAGCTTGGGTGGGGCGGGGTCTCAAGAAATCAACAGGGCGGAGCAAACAGCTATGGCTGATCCTCAGTCCTACCCTAAGAGGTCCCGGGTCTCAGTGTCCCACAGTAATCGCTGCAAGCACCTCTGAGAGAAACTTGCCCTCGAGTTCCACCCGATGCCAGACAGTCCAGTTTCTCCCCATGTGAGTCTGGGTCCCCAGAGACTCGCCCGGAACTGGAGTCAGGGCTGTCAGGAGCTTGTGTCTCCATCCCGATTGAAAAAGACAACTACATCCTCAGTTTCCAGCCCTTTCCTCGCGCACATCCGTACCTCTGCACTTTACTTCCGCACCTCCTCTGAGTCTCAGTGTGCTTTTCTCTTTCCTTCTAGTTGTAGAATTTCCACTCAGCCAGCCTTCCTGTGTTTCTGGATGATGTCCATTTTGTCTTTTAGTTGTATTTTTGAAGTGGTTGTGTGAGGCAGCAATTTCATGTGTTTACCTATGCCGCCATCTTGGTTTCTCCTGGTGTTTAGTTTTGATAGTGGGCTAAGAAATGTAAAACACAGTCCCAAATCCATGACTCCCTACTTTTGTTTTTTCCTCAGTGGAGTTAGTATACAGAAAGAAAAAAAAATGCTGTCACTGTTGAAAGAAATACCAGTATTTTGAGACATTCTCTTACTCAGATTTGATTTTGGCATGATACAGTCACCATTCTTTCCTCTGAGTTATGGCTTATTTTTTCAGAACGTAACCACAATATTGATCCATAGAGTTGAAATTCTTTGGACAACAATTATACTCCTTTATAATTCATGTGATTCAAATGCCTTGATAGAACAGAATAATTGAAATATACTCATTCACACTCAAATTACGAAGCAAAAACATCAACCCTATCATGTTCCTGCCTATTTGGGACTAGTGGTACTGTTTTCTTAGTACAGAATGATAGAAAAGTAAATTTCTCAGAGCTGAGGGAAGGCTTGTTAGAAAAAGAAAATCAGTTGCTGATAATTTGGTATAATGGAAGGAACACTGCTCTGGGGGCAGACCAACTTGGACTTGACTCGTACATATATGATCTTTCTGAGACTTGTGTTATCTTTGAAATGGCTAAGATTTTTCTGAGGAAGTAATAATGTAAAGACCCTAACACCATATATGTGTAGTATTGAAAGAACAAAAGGGTCTCCTTTTTGAGAAACTTTTAGGGTCAACTACTAAGCTTTAGGGGACAGTCCTTAAGGCTGATCTCGTTTCTGACACCAACTGCAAGCTCAGGAATTCCCGAAACTACATCATTTACTTGGATATAAATAACTTACTGAATGCTATTATACTCACAGCTATAGTTTGTTACAGAGAAAGGATTTAAATTAAAATTAGCCAAGGGTACATAATGCAGAGATCAAGGAAGTACGAAATGTGGAGTTTCTGTTTTCCTCTCCCCCTGGAATCAAGACATGCTAGTCTCCTGGCATCAGTGTTGCAGTGTACACACTGAGTGTCAATGGACTTAGTATCCTGTGAGAGGTCTGCAGGCTTTTCTTTTGGAAACATTTAGTCACTTTCAGTTTCTAGCCATTGTGAAATATTTTGGCTCTGAGAAAGTTCTTTTTGGCTTTCTTCCTTACTTTGGGGAATCTTTTAGATAGTTGATGTTTCTAGTAAATGACCATTACCTAAATAAGAGATAGTACTATGTAAATTTTTTCTTTATTTTCTGTGTAAATTTTTTAGTTACTTGTTTACTGGAGTAGACTGTCTTCAGGTTGTTATGCATAAAATGAAGGAAAAAGTCTCTGGTGAGTAAAGTACCAGAAGGAAGGAACAACACTCAGGGAATAAAAACTCCAAAAAAAATTAAATAAATAAAAGCTTTTTTTTTTTCTGTTAGATTACATCTGACAGCAAAAATTAAGTATTTGTTAAAACATTTATAATTTTATAAATAAACAACTTACAAGGACTATATTGGATTGGGATAGTTGTAAATTTTTCTACTGAGTCTCAACCAACTGTGCCCAAGTAATTTTAGACATTCAGGAAGTTGTAGTGAGGTCTTATGTTGGATAGAATGTTTATACTTCATGCTTAACTTGCTATATCATAATTTTAATTTATAATTATGAGCAGTAATTTTGATACAGTAATATTTTCTCCCTTCCTAGAGACAAATGGAATCAAATTGGAATTTTGTAGAAGAACTGCTGAAAAGGTCCATCAATGTTCAGGTATGCACTCACTTAAAGTGAGACAATTTGTGGGCTTTGCCAAATTTTTTTGTTACAGAATTTATTTGTAAGAACCAAGCAAACTTAACTTATTTATGATTTAAATAACATACTTAGTTTATTTACTAATGACCTGTGATAGAAATCATAAATCTTTATCAATGAAGTATCAACAAATAATAGTTCCTATTAGTGACTATCCTTTGAAGGTTTTTTAGTTTTAACACTGAGTTGCCAGTTAAAGGACAAAGATAATTATCCTAGTTGGTGACTTTGACAAAATGTATTGAAAAAAAAGTAGTAGATGCTTCAGAACTCGAAGCCGTTCCTCGACTGTATAATACCAAGTCTAGGAGACACGATGAGGGAGATAGTCAGTGACATTGAAAATTCAGCTCTGTTCTCATCACAGCAGGAAGGGGACTTGCCTTGCTGAGCAATTTGTCTTACAGGCCTGAATCATACTCTAGCTGATAAGGTCCTAGTTTTTGAGCCTTCATTTCATACCTTATCATTTTTCTTTCTGCAGAGCTGTTAATGTAGTGCTTTATGGCCCACAGGTTAGATTTGACCTCCTTTTAAAATAGTTTTAAATGTGCTGTTCATCACATCTTTAAACATATTGTATTGTAGTTCTATACAGTTTTGTCACATAATTTATGTAAGAGTTTAAGGAAAATTTTTAGTAAATAATTTTTTAAATTTGGGAAATAGATACTTTTCTGTTAAAAATAAAGATTGTTAAAACTTGAAGAATAAAAAGGAAATGTGGTAGTAAAAGATTGCTATGTACATAGCACTCACACAACACACAGACATATGCACACACATTTATTTTATAGCCATATCTTTGAGAATCATTTTAATAGCTTGACATTTTCTTTTCCCTGTTATCTCTTAAGTCTTAATATTTTTAGGTGAAACATGTTAAGTGCATTTAGTTATAAATTTTCTAAGTATGAGCTAAGATTTCTAGTTTAGAAATCCAGAGACCTTTACATACTGCAGTTGTATCAGAAACAAAAGAGCTATTATCCCAATTATTGTAAAAGTTTTTGTTTATATTTATTTTTCTATGTCATTTTAATTGGCTTTATTCCTTGTTTTTAAGAATATACTGACTTAGTAACTCAAAGTTTTTTGCGTGTATTTTTTACTTCAAGAATATAGGGAATCATTGAAAATGGTCATTGTTATTTACAAAAGCTGTTAATCCAATCTTAATGCCTTAGCATAGCTTAGGAACCTCATAAGCTTACTTTCAGCTCTAACAGCATTCCTTAAAAGGCTGTATAGGTTCATATGGATAAAGATCCATATACCTATACTGGTCAGGAACAGCAGGAGAATTTATCATCATTTCTTTTCCATAGAAAAGTTCTTTCTCCTGCTGCACTTCCTAAAAGTTAAAATATATGTACTCTGCCAATCCTCTGGTTTTTAAACGAGCAATTCTTAGCCTGGCCGAGGTGGCTCAGTGATTGAGCATTGACCTATGAACCAGGTCACGGTTCCATTCCAGGTCAGGGCACATGCTGGGGTTGCAGGCTCAATCCCCAGGAGGGGTGTGGAGGAGGCATCCGATCAAAGATTCTCTCTCATCATTTATGTTTCTCTCTCCCTCTCCCTTCCTCTGTGAAATCAATTTAAAAAAAATTTTTTTAAAGAGCAATTCTTATATTCTTATAAAGAATTTGACCTAGCGTGGCTGATGTGGCTCAGTGGTTGAGCATCAACCCATAAACCAAGTGGTAAGGGATTTGATTCCCTGTCAGGGCACATGCCCAAGCTGCAGGTTTGATCCCCAGTAGGGGGCGTGCAGGAGGCAGTCGATCGATGTTTCTCTCTCATCAGTGTTTCTCTCCTTCTCCCTTCCTCTCTCTCTAAAAATCAATAAAAACATTTTTTAAAAAGAATTTGACCTAGTACTTAAGTATGATCTTAGGATTTGTATACATCTTAATTATTAAATCATTTTTGTTACCTCTTTCTGGTTTGGGTTTCTTTTCCAATCTCTGAGTTTCCTACACCATTCAATCATGAAACAGCTATTGTAATCTATAATAATAAAAGGGTAATATGCTAATTAGACCAGACGTCCTTCTGGCCATCCTTCCGGATGAAGCTGGGGCCAGAGAGAAGCTGCCCAGGTCCCGGGTGCCTGCTGGCCGCCAGAGGGAAGCACAGGTCCCAGGTGCTGGAGCAAAGCTGGTGCCAGCAGCCAGGGGAAGGAAGGCCTACTCTTACACGAATTTTCGTGCATTGGACCTCTAGTTTTTAAGTAATTGAGTTAAAAGTCAAATTGAGTTATATAATTTTCATTAAACTGAATATATTAAGAGTCTCTAAAGCATTTTTAGACATATACCTTGCTGACTTAGACTTTTTGGTCTAAAGATAAAAGTGGGTATGATTTGGTGATATGTATTCATATTCTTTTTAGAAGCAGGTTACTTAATGCAATATCATGTGATGATAATATGTTGCTATAGTCCATTTACTTCTTCACAATTTAAGTTTATTTTTTAGGATGGTATACTAGAAGAGCAATTACGAATGTATCTTCACTGTTGTTTGACACTTTGTGATTTCTGGGAGCCAAACATTACAATTGTCACCATTCTATGGGAATATTATAGTAAGAACCTGGTGAGTAAACTATGAATTTGTAACAGGAATTTGAAGAATTTGTTCATGATATTTGAGGAATATTTTTATGGCTTAATTGTGAATAGTTATAGATTTTTCTTAAAAAGTTAATTTTTCAAAGTAGATTAGAATAGCTCAAGAATAACTTTATCTTTCACAAACATTATCTAGAGCATTGTCCTAAGGGAACAGAGCATTTGGTGTCTCTTCTCTTAAGAGTGACAGTAAGCAAAGTAGCTGAAATTATACCAGAAAGATGTTTTTTTAAAATCCTTATTTATAAGTATTTTTTAATGACTGGATTGCTTGCTACACATTGAACAATTAACGCTGTCCTGACTAAGATGCAGTCTTGACATTTGAGTAACCTATACGCTATTTGTACAGATATATTGTGGACAAAATTGATAATACCATGGAACTCCAGAAAAGGGAGTATCTGATCCAGTGTATGGACTTTTGGAAGACTTTATGAAGTCATAATTTTAAACTTGGCCTAGGGAATGAGGGGCATTTTCCAAATATGGAAGTAAAAGTGCATCCAGGCAAAAAGAAAATACGAACAAATGTATAGAGACTTGAAAAAAAATACCTGTTTATACCAGGTTTAAGAGTTCTGAGTGCTGGGTCTGAGATGACTATGGAGAGAGACAGGAAATAAGGACATTAGAGAGAAGGTAGTCAGGGGCTAGAGTATGAAGATAACATCCAATTGAATTGTGATTTTTTTGGGAGATAGCAAGAATGTGGCATACTAAGTATGTGTTTGAGAGTTTTTCTGAAAAATGGTGTGAATGAATTGGGTGCAGATAAGTTATTAGTCCAGTGTAGTAGTGTACACAAATAATGCAGTAAGAGACCTAAAATGCAGATAATTGATTTAGAAAGGAGATGATAAATTTTGAAGATAAAAATTTGAAAGATAGACTTAGAAGATTTAGTTACCTGTAATGTGTGGAGAGAAGGTTTGGAATGTTTGGTTTTCTGTGTAAATAAATAGTGAACCCCTCACTCAAGACAGAAAATGGAAATGGAATATTTACAAGTAAATTACAACTTTGGGTTGTATATAATGGAGCTTAATAAAAATGAGAAAAAAAAACCTTTCTCTGAAGCATGATGAATGATTGAATCTAGTTCTGAGGCAGAATGTGTAAAAGGTGAGTCTAGGTTAGTATTTTGTCATAACTGAAAGGGAAAGGTATCAAAGTAAACTGGAGTCATGTCAAAAGTACACAGGAGCCAGCTTGAAGGTGCTCTCATTGCCCAACGCTGGGTACATTTGGGCATAAGAAAGAAATATGACTGCTATGGATTAAAACATCAAATATGTTTAAACCCTTGAGTTTATGATGCTTTAAAACATTCTGGAGAAGAAAAAAAAAAACCCTCATTCTGAAAACTGTAAATAAAGGAAAGTCCAATACATATATATATCCTATCTAATAAAAGACAAACATGCAAATTGACCATACCTTCGCTACACCCCCAAGCCACGCCCCACCAGCCAATCGGCGACTATATGCAAATTAACCCAACCAAGGTGGCAGCCGGCAGTCACAGAGCTGGAGCAAGCAGGAGGCTTGGTTGCCCCTGTGATGGAGGAAGCCAAGCTTCCCGCCTTCCCTGGCCTCTGCTGAAGGAGTGGCTGGGGGCCTGGGTCGCTGAGAGCAGGGCGGGAACTAAGCAGCCGGGAGAGGGGTGCCGGGCCACTGGGAGCAGGAACTAAGCAGCCGGAAGAGGGGCGCCGGGCCGCTGGGAGCAGGGCGGGAACTTCCCGGGGTGGGTGTCAGGCAGCTGGGAGCGGGCCGGGAACTTCTGTGGCAGAAGTTCCTGCCCCGTAACTGCTTGCTTATTCACTTACTCGCTCATTCATTCACTCATTCACTTACTCATTATTCACTCACTCACTCAGCAGACCCTCTCAGGTCCCTGGCAACGGCCCAGGCACTGAAAGTGAAGCAGGATAAGACAGTGAAACCCAAGTGCCCAACATAT
>NW_005871209.1:1047929-1050212 GCF_000147115.1 Myotis lucifugus | reverse complement strand
TCAATAATGAGAGAGATCATTGATCGGCTGCCTCCTGCACACCCCCCACTGGGGATTGAACCATGCCCTTGACTGGAATCGAACCCCAGGACCCTTCATTCTGCAGGCTGACACTGTATCCACTGAGCCAAACCAGCCAGAGCTAAACTATATTTTAAAGTAACCAAATTCCTGATGAGCTAATTCAGAAAGAGTGATAGAATTAATAAATCACTATTTTTTCCATCTGATGAAATAGAGAATCTGGGCATTGGTCATCAATGGCTGCTGTAACTGTTAATTAAAGGGCTGGTGGGGATCACTAAAGTGGACAGATCAGGCTGACAGTATGCTCAGTCTTAGCATCAACAAGAATAGTCAGAACTTATGTGCCTTTTTACTAACTGCAATAGGAAGTACCCACTATTACCAGTGAAAGATTCTTAAAAATTTCTACATGATCTTATCACTCTTCTAGATATAGCCACTGATTCACGAAAAAGATAGGGGATAAAAAAATACATTAAATGACACTAGGGAGATACAAGTGGCTAAATTTAGAATATAGGAAATTCTACACAGTAAATGATTGGATATAAAAATAAATTGACCAAAGATTGGGAAACTTACAGAATAAAAGAGCTTTACATCAATCAAATGCAATGTATGGATCCTGTTTGAATCCTCACTTGGACAAACCAACTGTTAAAGACATTTTGGGGGATAATCCAGGAATTTGAATATCCCTTCATATTCTGTGCTTTCATGGAATTTTTATTTTTGGGGAATATGTGGTAATGGCTGTGTAATTTTTGTGATTAACATGAGTCAGACGTTTACTGAGCTAATTGGGATTTGCAGCTTTCCATTTTGATTTACTCAGACTTAATATTTGTTTTCTTTTTTGGCTTTTAGAATAGTTCTTTCAGTATTTCTCGGCTTCCTTTGAAAGGCCTTACAAATATTATTAAGTCACCCTTGTCTATGCTAGAAATGGTGAAGACCTGTTGTTGTGATAAACAAGATTACGACCTTTGTAAATCCAGAAGTAGTTACAGCATCTTCCTTTGCATTTTGGCAAAAGTCGTTAAGAAAGCCATGAAGAACAATAGTCCTCATCCTTGGAAACAAGTCAAAGGAAGGTGTGTACCATATTTTTCTTTATCATCTTCACTTATATCTTTGGAGATGTGTTACTGTTTGTATTTTTTAAGTTAACTTTTGCTTGGAGGTCTTTATGGTTCACACACTTAAAATGTATTTCTTAATGAAGCACAGCAAAATACGGAGCTCTTTGAACCTGCCAATGTTTTATAGTAAGGAACAAGATAATAATATCTATAACTCGTGGAGGATTTTACTTTCTTATTTATCTCATCAGTCCTAAAAATTGAAATTTCATATACTAAATGCGTTGAGCATCTACCCCCAGGTGGTCAGTGCGCATCATAACAACCGGTCATTCCACTGTTCGGTCGATTTGCATACTAGGGTTTCATATAGATAGATAATTCTCAGAACGTTATTGCTAAAAGGAAACATTGGAATCCATTCAATAACAAGTTTCTTTTTTATGAAATTAGAGGCCTCGTGCACTGGTAGGGTCCAGCCGTCCCACCTGAAGGGGGTCCATCGGGGGCAGGCAGGCTGGGGCGAGGGGCCACGGGTGGTTTGCTGACCGGCCCTGCCCTCGGTTGGGGTGAGAGGGCCAGCCAGGGTGAGGAGCCGTGGGCATTCCGGTCATTCCGCTGTTTGGTCAATTTGCATATTACCATTTTATTATATAGGAATAGGATATTGTATACCAAGCACTATAGTTGGTATGATGGAAGTTTTAAAGTTAATTAAACAGATCTTTACTTTCAGGAATTTTATCAGTTCTATTATTTACAAACTAGAAGCCCAGTGCATGAAATTCGTGCACTGGTAGGGTCCCTAGCGGCTGCTGGCTGCCGCTGGGTAATCCCTCCCTTCCCCTGGCTGGCCCTGCCTCCTGGTCAAACTCTCGGACAACTCCCAGTCGAGGGGATAATTTGCATGCTACACTTTTATTATATAAGATAAACATTTAACCACTCTTGAACATAATCATTTCTGTCTTTACTAATTATAGGAGCTATAAAACTTAACAGTTTGTAAGTAAGATTCAACATGAATGATTTTCATTTCTAATCCCTTAATTGTTGAAAGAAAAGCCTAGCAGCTGTTAAAATTATATTAAGTAGTATTGACAAGAGATTTTTAAATGGCTAGTCTTAGACATTTTAACAGGAACAATTTCTCTTTGTCAGTAGGTAAAAATAA
>NW_005871209.1:997306-1045409 GCF_000147115.1 Myotis lucifugus | reverse complement strand
TCTTAATGTATACCCAGAAAAATGTGGACATTGGTGTTTTGGCTGAAAAATTTTCAGACGCTTTCCAGGCAAAAGCAAGGGAGTTCTTGGTATCTAAGAATGATGAAATGGGACAAAGACAGACTCTCTGGACACTTCTTTCCATCTATATTGATGGTGTTCAAGAAGTGTTTGAGACAAGCCAGTGTTTGCATCCCTCCCATGAAAAACTGCTTAATGATGGATTTAGTATGCTTCTGCCAGCTTGTCAAGAACCTGAACTTAGGACGGTACTGCACTTTCTACAAGCTGTTCTGGCTAGAATCAGGTATGTTTTCTAGTAATGTGCTTATTTATTAATTTGTTTAATATTGTCACCTGTGTTGATTCTATATGAAAGTTTTTCTTTTGACCTAATCATGAAGTCCAAATGTAGAGAGAGGAGCTGGTTTTATTAGTACATTGGCATAAATCAGTAGTTTTCAAACTTCTTTCAACAGTAGTTCTTTAAGAGAAAGCTTATGTGCAAACACATTAAGCTTTGCACGGAGCAGCTCTGGTACAGTCCCAGAGCTATGCCTTTTCACCCCTCCTTTCCTTTCTTTCTTTCGTAAAAGAGTATTATTACCTAGAGGTATGTTTCAGATATTCTAAGCAAGACCTGAGCTCAAATCTAAAGTGGCTTTTACTGAAACGTATATAATTTATTGCCCATATGATTTTGGCCACACAGTACCATTAAAAAAAGTAAGTTTCTTTAAATATTTTGCTACAGAGTTATAGCTTCAACTGCCTCAAATACTTGCAACTAAAACAATTTATTCTGAGATTAAAATGGGATTGTTCTATTTTAATGCCAATCACCTATACAAAATTTAAGTTTTAAGATCCACTTAGATTATACAAATGTGCAAATGCACTCAGATCCGAACAATAATTAAGAGAACAGTGGTAATGAAATATATTTTCTTTTAGGCCTTTTTCACATAACACTTTTATCTTCAAAGTATATGTTCTTAACAAGTTAGATGGTACCACTCATTGTAGTTAGTCACTGTCTCTGAAAAGTTAGGTAAAAGTTATGTATAGAAATACTTTATTTTTTAAATTATGTCTGAAGTTAATGAACAGACAGCTTTCCTCTTCCTAAGACCACATTACAAAAGTAGCATCTGTTTTTCAAAGGTACTAACTTGACAAGATTTCCAAATTATGGAAATTTATTTATTGCCAGTTTTACTTATTGTTAATTTACTTAATGTTGGTCTGTGTGTTCATACTGATTAATCCATAGGTTTTCATTCCTTATTAGGTTTTGTTTTATACAGCTTTACTGTTTCTCTGCACTCATCAGTTTAGGTTCTAAAGGTTTATCCAGAGTTCTTGATCAGACAGTCATCCCCTTATTCCCTAGGGTCAGATATATTAAAGTGACAGTCTTAAAGCTCTCAAATTTTTGGACAGATGGATGGATGGAAAGTAAATGAATAACCAACTTTATTAGAAGAAGCTTTTACTAATTCTGGATCTTCTCTATGAACTGTTTGTTTTTAGTCTAGTAGAGTTTATTAAACATACTTTCCCAAATGTCAAATTAATTTTATTTGTACAATTTTTAAATAAATGTAATTAGTATTTCCCTGTGTTTCCTGGACAAAATTAGAAAATTTGTACCACTATTTCTGGCACCATTATTGGTTTATTTATATTTGTCTGAATATATAAAACAGGTAGGAAGAGGATTTACTGGCCTAAACCATCCTGGTGATGAGGAACTATAGCCCCCAAAAGCTATAGGGGCAAAGGAATAGAAAATGAAGTATGGGCATCTTTGGAAGAGGTAGTCATGGAAACCAAGTGTCAGAATCTGTACATTTTTCTGCTTTTTCTATTGAAGATGGATAAGTACCTTTTAATCAACAATTGCATTTTTTTTTTTTAATTTTTAAAGACAAACTTTATTGTCCTCATAATGGCCTTTTCTCAAGGATTTAGTAAGAGAAAGGAAAAAAATTCTGGTATCTAAAGATAAATTAGAACAGTTCCATATTTTGGAGGAGAGGAAAGGAATGATTTAGAGCTGTCATTTTAATAACAGTAGTATATGAAAAGGGTTGCATTACTTCTTACATAGGCTTTTTAAAAAACACACACACAAAGATTCATATCTCACAAATACTGTTAGTTTAATTTTCTTAGAAATCTGGAGAAATCTTTTTGTTAAAATTTTCTTTAAATTGCAAATATATTGTTATTGGTAAAAGAAAAAAATATGAGGTATAAGGTGACAAGTAAAAGATCCTTTTCCCACCTTTACTCCTATATTTTCAGCTAGAGGTGAATTTGTCTCAAAGGAGACATTTGGCAATGTCTGAAGGTTTTGATTGTCACACCTGGAGGCTGGGGGTTTGCTACTAGTATCGCCTAGTACCTAATGGGTAGAGGTCAGGGATACTGCTAAACATCCCACAATGCATAGGACAGAACACACAACCAGCCTCAGTGGTACTGAGGTTGAAAACATTGATCTACTTATACTCCACAAAAGTAAAAATGGTTTCTTACAGAACCTTACAGATTTTTTCTCATTTATAGGCATAAAACACAAAATGGATAATCTTTATTCTTCAACCTCTTCACTTAGTATTTCCTCATTAGCTTTCCATGTTAGTATGAGCCTAATTCTTTTTAGTCGCTGCTTTAGTATCTTATTATATGTATATACTAAACTTTATTTAACCAATCCCCAAATAATGGATATTTATATTGTTTAACATTTTATGTTACTAGAAACACAGTTTTGCTTATACATCTTTATACAGGCATTTTCTGTGTACTTGGGAAGTATATCTATAGATTAATTCCTAAGCATAAATTGGCATATGTGAATTTCAAATGTGGATGGATATTACCAGATTCCCTACAAAATTTTTTTGCACCAGTTTTCACTCTTCTTAATAGTGTAGAACAGCGGTTCTCAACCTGTGGGTCGAAATCCTTTGGGGGTCAAAAGACCCTTTCACAGGGGTCGCCTAAGACCATCGGAAAACACATATATAATTACATATTGTTTTTGTGATTAATCACTATGCTTTAATTATGTTCAATTTGTAACAATGAAAATACATCCTGCATATCAGATATTTACATTACGATTCATAACAGTAGCAAAATTACAGTTATGAAGTAGCAATGAAAATAATTTTATGGTTGGGGGTCACCACAACATGAGGAACTGTATTAAAGGGTCGTGGCATTAGGAAGGTTGAGAACCACTGGTGTAAAAGAAAGTATTCTTTCTCATTTTTATTAGATTAGTGATTGGAGTATATTTAGAAAGCATGTGTTCTAAGATAGTAAATACAAAAGTCTGCTAAAACTGTTAATGGAAGCTTGGTAATAGGAGAATTTCAAAATGGAAATACAAAGAAAGTAATAAAATGGGAAATTATTTTTTAAAATTTCGTATTAATTTACTAATTTCTTTTTGTCTTTAACCTCCTAACTGGAACTTGGTTGGTCATTCTTCAAAAGTGGTAACTAGAAACACAAGAATAATTCTTGCATTCTTTAAAGATGTTCAGTTTACAAATACTATCTCATTTATTTCTTTATTAACCATATCACCCCTTTTTATAGATGGAATGAAAACTTGGAGACTTTTTATGACTTCCCTAAAATAAGGCCATTAAGTTTCAAAATCGGCAATCCGACCTAATCCTTTATACCACAGCCACCTTCTTATACCATCTTTATAATAGTTCACAAATAACCACAGAGAAATTAACCATACCACTACATTTGTTTAAAAAGTAAGAGATAATTATATGAATGAAATCTGTAAAATGTTGCAAACCTGAAAGTATTACCACTACTCATATAACGTAGGTTTACAATTGTGAGTACACAAACAGTTTATTTTTGTATTTTTTTTTATTATTGTGTTACTAGAGGCCCAGTGCACGAAATTTGTGCATTGGGGGGATGGGTCCCTCAGCCCAGCCTGTGCCCTCTTGCAGTCCAGGAGCCCTCAGGGGATGTCCGACTGCCTCTCCCACCACCCGCTGTGCTTTCTAGCTGTGAGCCTGTCTCAGGGCTTCTGGCTGAGTGGCACTTTCCCTGTGGGAGCGCACCGACCACCAGGGGGCAGCTCCTGCGTTGAGCGTCTGCCCCCTGGTGGTCAGTGCACATCATAGCAACCGGTCGTTCCGCCATTCAATATGCATATTAGCCTTTTATATAGGACTAGAGAGGCCCAGCGCACGATTAAATAGTGCAGGGAGGGTCCCCAGCCCTAGCCCCCTGCGATCAGGGCCATCTTCTGCCTGTTCGCCAGCCCCCAGGCCAAACGCCACCTCCACCGCCAGGCTGTCAGGCCATTGGGATTACCAGCTCATCCCTGGCTGGTCTGGGGCTCAGGCCTTGGGAAAGTGGGTGCTGGAGACTTCACCTCCATGCGTGTGTGCTGGGTCGGCCGCTGATGGAACGCGCTGCCTGCTCAGACCTCTCAAGCGGGTGCCACTGCTGCCACTGCTGCTGGAGCTTGAGGCGCTGATGGAGGCTGTGGGGCGCTCCCGCGACCTACCTGCCCTGGCGTGAGCAGCCCCAGCGGGCAGCGCATTCCATCAGCCACCTGCCCAGCATACGCACATGGAGGTGAAGTTGCCAGCGCCCACTTTCCCGCAGGCCTGAGCCCCCGAGCACCAGGGGATGGATGAGCTAGTGATCCCAACAGCCTGACAGCCAGTCTGGTCTCCTGCCACCCACCCCGAGGACTCAGTGCGTTCCTGCCTGAAACCTCGCTGCCCTCGGGGGAAAGCACAGCTGTTGCCAAGATGACCCCTGCAGGACTGACTTCCTTCTGGTTGGTCGAGCCTCGGTTGTGATGTTACAACCAGGGCTTTTATATAAATAGATAGGATTTTTGATACGATCTACTGTAAACCTATTTTTGTTCTAACATGTATACTTCTGAGTGTTTTTGCCTTTTATTTTTGCTACTAAAAAAGGGTGGATGCTTATTGGGGAACTTTCATTACTATGTTTTCATAATTTTGCAAGTTGCTATTGATTTTTTACATTTTATTGATTTTTTACAGAGAGGAAGGGAGAGGGATAGAGAGTTAGAAACATTGATGAGAGAGAAACACCAGTCAGCTGCCTCCTGCACACTCCCCACTAGGGATGTGCCCTTGACCGGAATCGAACCTGGGACCCTTGAGTCTGCTGGCCGATGCTCTATCCACTGAGACAAACCGGTTAGGGCAAGTTGCATATTTTTTTAATGAGTCATTAGTTGGCAAAAATCACAGAGGGGTGTGGAGACAAGTAAATCACATGTTATTTATAATAATAATTTATCTTTGGTTTATTAGCACTTGCAACCATCCTAGCTTTCATTTCTTGTAATAAAAACAAATATTTGCTCTTTAAATTCAATTTCATAGAAGTCCTTTAGCATTAAAAGGAGTGTTGGAAAATATTGCTTACAAGTATCTTGGAAGCTATAAAACAACTCTGTTAATCCTGGGGATCACTATTCAGAAGTACAGAGGTAGGAATCAAGAAGACATAATGAAGAGTGCCAGTTATATAAGGTGAAAGTAAGTTTACATTTATGTTAGGAGTATCTTTTAACTAGAACTGGCTTGAGTTTATAGTTTGCTGTCATCTTGAGCCGGGGGCAAGGAGTATGATGTTGATCTTTAAGACTAACCTATGAAAAAAAGGCAGATGTTTATGTTGATATTGCCTAATTCCTTGCACAAATGTTTATTTTTGTTTTTTATGCTGTTCAACTGTGATTGAAAACAATTGCTGTAAATGTATATCAAATCATGTATAACGTTCATTGCCAAAATTATAGATCAGTTTTAATAGAAGGAAGTATGAGGTCAGTGTGTGAATAAGAGTGGTGAAATAGTGTCCAGGTCGTTATTAATGCTGTCACAGGCACTGTCATCTTTTACATTTCTGAAGCTTGTGTAGTAATTTGCACACAGTTCTTCAATGAGACTAATTATTATCCTATCTAATAATAGACAAAGATTGAAATTAACCGTACCTCCGCTACGCTTCCCATGGCTAATCAGGGCGATATGCAAATTAACCACCAACAAAGATGGCGGCCAGCAGCCACGCAGCTGAAGTGAGCAGGAGGCTTGCTTGCTCCAGTGATGGAGGAAGCCAAGGTTCCCCGCCTGCCACGGACCAGCTCTGAGCTCTGAAAGCAACAATGTTTCAATTATAGAAGCTAAACAAACCCCAGAAACCTGCTTTCAGCGGGCCGTGGCCTCGGAGCTGGAGCGGCAACAAAGTTTCAATTGTAGAAGGTAAATAAATCCCAGAATATAAAAAAGAAAAAAAGGAGAGGCTGGGAGCTTCAGTCGCCCGCGGGCTTGGCCAGCCTGAAAACCCTCAGCCCCTCATCCAGACTGGCCAGGCACCCCAGTGGGGACCCCCACCCTAAAGGGGGTGTGGCCAACCTGAAAACAGCCATCAGCCCCTCATCCAGGCTGGCCAGGCACCCAAGCAGGATCCCCACCCTGATCCGGGACACCCTTCAGGGCAAACCAGCTGGCCCCCACCCATGCACTAGGCCTCTATCCTATATAGTAAAAGGGTAATATGCAAACTGACCCTAACAGCAGAAAGACTGGGAATGACTGGTCACTATGACACACACTGACTACCAGGGGGCAGACGCTCAATGCAGGAGCTGCTCTCTGGTGGTCAGTGAGCTCCCACATGGGGGAGCTCTGCTCAGCCACAATCCAGGCTGATGGCTGCCAGTACAGCGGTGGTGGTGGGAGCCTCTCCTGCCTCAGCAGCACGAAGGATGTCTGTCTGCAGCTTAGGCCTGCTTCCAACTGGCAAGTGGACATCCCCCAAGGGCTTTCGGGCTGCCAGAGGGATGTCTGATTGCCAGCTTAGGCCCAATCACCCAGGGAGAGGGTCTAAACCAGCAGGTGGTCATCCCCCGAGGGGTCCCAGACTGGGAGAGGGCACAGGCTGGGCTGAGGGACCTCCTCCTCCGAGTGCTCAAATTTTTGTGCACCGGGCCTCTAGTATATAATAAGAGGGGCTGTGACTTATACAGTTTAATTTTATTCCATCAATCTTTAGCACTTCCAAGGTAGATATTGTCAAGGCAGACTTCCTTTCAGTTTGGAACCTTTTGGGGAAAGGCCCCAGAGATCACTCAGGATTATTTACCTTAAAGGAAAGAAGGAAGCATGGGAGACAGGGGAAACAGGAGAAAAAGTCCTTCAGGTATGTGATCATAGATATGTGTTCCTAATTTCTTCCCAAATCAGGAGGCTCATTGAAGATCTTGCCATAGGAGTCTTTTGGGTATGCTATAAAATTATTACTTTTAATATTATTAGAAAGTATGAAAACATTCTGGATATTTGTAAAGCATAGGCTTTTCCCCCTTCTTTTTTAAGTTAAGAACACAGCTAAATTCTTTGAATTTTGATTTAGACAGGGAAGATGGGTTACATAGATTGATGATATTTATTCCAGGCTGCATCCCTGACAAGGGGAAGAATGAAATACTTTACCTTAGCAATCTCTTCTGTTTTCAAATTCAGGTGGGAATAGGTACCAGTCCTTGCATAAATATGTGTGCAAGATGTGTGAGTCTGTATGTTGAACAGGGTAATAGTTTTATAACTGTATGACAGAGAAATTACAGGTAGGCAGGGACTAAGATCACTGATTAAGGGAGAAGCGGCTCCCTCTAGGCTGTTAAGAAATAATAACTTCATATGCCACTTTCTGCTAACTGGAGTTGATGGCTCACCAGAGCATTCTTTATTGCTGATTAAGTAGCATTATGAAAATACTGACTTGGTTATGTTAACTAAATGCCTCTGTGTGTAGAACTTCGAATGTCAAATAGTTTTAGCAGTCGTCTTTAACATTTCACATTACCTTTCTGGAATCACATTTCTAGGTCTCACTTGCTGTTATTTGAGGTTAATGTAAAAATGCCAGTCTTTCGTTTGTGGAGTTAGGTGTAGCCAAAAGCTTTTCTTTAATTATATCCGTTCATGCTGCTATAGTTAAGGGTCTGTCAGCATTTCCATTATAGACCTCCATTTTCAAGGTTTTATAACATAGCTATGAAAATTAGCTTTGGGCAAAAACTTGACATACAAGGTCTCATGAGATTCTCCCTCCTCCCCATCCCCCTTTTTCATTTTTACTGAAGTAAGGGTGAGTGATTTCAAAATGCCTTTTGGCATCTGCAAATATCATTTGGAGTTTAAAAAGAAACAATAAATTTTCAGGCTTTGTATCTGTTTGTTCTACCACTTAAAGGGGGTTGTGGACTTATGAATTTAAGCCAAATGGATATTGATCAACTGATAACCTATTTTGTACTAAACAAGAGTCTAGTTTCAAAGAAGTCTAAAGGCAGCTGAAAACTTATCAAAAATGTTAAATGTTGAGGCTAAGAAATAGTTCAAAAGGAATTACCTTTTTTTGATACTCTACTCAAGTACAACTTCTTAAAAGATTAAAACTCCTTTTCCTGGCTCCAAAATACATTTTGAAAATAAATGTATTTTTAAATCCCTTTTCTTCTTTTCCCTTGAGCCTAGAAGGTCATCTGTTTGTTATATATTTGTTTTGACATTTGGGATGGGTGTGTGTGTGAGTATGCACACATAAAATTCTGTTTATTATTTCTCTCAAATATTTTCCATATTTAATAGTTCTAGTTATTTTAACCTTTATTGTATAGTATTGTTTATTCAAGACAATTTTTTACATCTTCAGTGAGAGAACTGGGGGTTATCTAAGTAGGGAAGGAGGTAGCACAAAAGGAAATAGTCTTATGAGGGTCTGCTCTATGCCAAATAATTTACATGATTTTTCAGGAAAAATGGAAAGGAAAGTTTTGACTGCATGCATGCCTTTTCCTCCTTTTGTTATTGGATGCACTATTAGTCTGAATGGGTTACAGCTTTTAATTATTGAAGAATAGTTTACAATAATACAAATTTGAAACTGGATAGGATTTTTTAAAATAATTGAATTATGAGTTATTTGCATATAGTTTTTTTTAGTATATCCCAGATTTCCCAAAGTACCTGCTCATGTGCAGTTTCTTTATCATCTATATATGAATATAAAATGAAAACTTCCACTCCTACATGCTAGTTACATAGGAGTTCCTTGGTAGCTATACCTCGATAGTGGCTACTATGGTGGACAGATCTCTCAGACAGCACTGACTTCAAGGCTGCACCCATCCAGAATGTGGATCATAACTTCGCAAATGCATGGTTGTGTTCTTTATTTACTGCTTTTTTATTTTATGTGAACAATATAATTCTTTATTCCAACTTACCTGAAAATATGTATGCTTGTCCGTGTGTCCTTAGTCTTGAATATTCTTTCTTCCCTTTGAATTT
The DNA here is from genome assembly GCF_000147115.1 of Myotis lucifugus. NCBI lineage: Eukaryota > Metazoa > Chordata > Mammalia > Chiroptera > Vespertilionidae > Myotis > Myotis lucifugus. Next base: position 1,036,002 of record NW_005871209.1, on the reverse strand, counting down.
AACACTTTTTCTCTAATGTCCTTTATTGCTTTCTACGTCGTGTTGTGATTGTTTTTTACAGAAGATAAATTTATTTTTTAAATTTATCTTATTGTTGAAAGTATTACAGCTGCCCCATGTCCCCCTCCCTCCCCCAAATGACCCTCTATGTTTCACCCCCTCCCCCTCTCAAGGCCTTCTCAGCACTATTGTCTGAGTCCATGGAAAAGATGCATATTTATTAAACAAATTATTATTTAACAAATCCAACTAATATTTATGAGTGCCTACTTAGGTAGCAGGCATTATAGGCACTTGGGGTACATCACTGAACCAGTTAAATGCAGCATATCTGGTATGCACTCATGTATTATATGAAAGATATATTGAGAAAATAGAGAAAGGTACTTATTTAGATGAGTGTTCATTCCAACCATACGTCTTCACCATTTTAAAAGCATTTTACTATTTCAGTTACTCAGCATTATTTGATAATGATTTATACTTGTTCCTAAATTTTACGTGCTTATCCAACAATTCTAGCCAATATTCACATGAAAGTACACAACAGTATCTGTGTAGCCAGGCTATAGGTTTAATGCATAATCTGAATTTCACGGCATGTTTATTGCCTCCTAAGGATCACTGGGCATAAGGGACCTCCAGAGAGATGCCAGGAGTCCATTCTTCTCAATTAATTGAAAGATTTTTGGTATTATTGAAAGATAAAACTCATGTCTAGCTGAAAAAATTTGGACCATTTTTATTATTTTATTTCACCAATTCAGTAGTTATCACCAGACTGTTCTCCCATTGAAATATAGCAACACATGGAGTATAAGGGGCCTTTGAGCTTTTCACCTTGTTTGGGGGAGTTTTCAGAACCTCTCCATTGAGGCTAGTTTTACAGGAACACTTTGAATCTCAAAGTAGAGATCATCTGTGTTTGGATTGTATTGGAAGCAAGGTCTTTGGGAGAGAAAACAGAAGTAATGAAGTAGAGGAAGTATCAATAAAATAATATATGACAGTTCCCAGAATGAAAGATTTTTTTATTAAAAGGGCCTATTGAGTGACTCCAGTGCAATGTAAGAAAATAGACTCACAATAAGGCACATCGATGTGAAATTTAGAGTGCTGGGTACAAAGAAAAGGTACCAAAGTATCCATGGACTTCTTAGTCTTCTCCACCTTTCTTAGTCCTCTATTTTTTTGTATTTACTGTATTTCTAGTCTTGTTATCTCCAGTTATAATCTAGGTCAGATCTAATATGTAAAACCGCAGTTCCCAGTAATTACAAAATTAAAGAGTCGACTAGAGCTTTATATTAGATTTTCTTTTGACAATCACTTCTGTTTTTAAGAAGTAGGTGAATGCAGCTTTATGGCCTCTGATAGTTGTTCTTCAAGTTTGAAGTTACTGAAGATCTGTGTTTTTTTTTCTGAGATGAATCAGTAAATCCACCTCTTAAAATTAGAGAGGAAAAAAAGGGAAGGGAAGAGTAGGGAAAGAACACTGAAATATAAATTGAAATGAAGAACATTGGGATGAAAGGACGAGGAAAACCAGAAATATACTCTGTAAAGGAAACATTTCATTCTTCTGAAGTGGATCAGCTCAGTTGTTTAGGGAATAGAAGTGCCATGATTATTTTCTGTACCAAGCACTGGAATATTTCTCTTTGGCAAATGGTAATAAATCAAAAGATGTTGGGGTGAGGTGAAAGCTACTTTCCCCAATCTTATTTATGTCACAGTAGTTTCTTGTCTGAACCCCATGGTTCACAATAGGTATTTAGACCCCCCAGATCTTTGAAGCTCTGGATGAAACTCAACAATGAGTTTGTAAGAAGGTATTGCTACTTTGTTCTTTCATGGCACCACACTGCTCTGCTTCTTCAACCAAAGACATGTTGTCATAATAAATATTTAAGAATGGTAAATCCCATTCGTGACTGGATTGCTAAAATTAACTATCAGCTGTAAAAACAGCTGAAATTGTGATGTCAGTAAGTGGACCCAGGCTAAAGAAATTAAGATAAATTGCTATTGTGGCTTTTGGTAATAAAAGGGAAATAGAGGAAGCAAGTAATAATTTAAGCTTTTATGTCTAATAAGTGTAGTGCTACTAGATGTGTTTTTTAATGATGCGATATGTCAGTGAGGGAAGGAAACCTATCTCCTAATTATCCCATTAATTATTTTTGGATTAATAAAACCTCCAAAGGCACTATAAATTGTAGAAAAAGTATATTCATTATAGTTGTAAAATATTTCTAGCTATCTTCACCATCTTCTGGTAATTACTCTAAAGTTATTTTCTTTAACGTGTTTCTTAGCATCAAAGTACATATTTGTTTCATGATATGAATTTACTTTTGCCACTGTATGGCCTATAAGAACAATTCCTTACCTTTCTCCATGTACCTTGTGGAGTAGGGTGAGTAATTGCTCTGTTTCAAATTTTATTTATATTTTAACAAAATTGAGAACAAATATAAAGAGTGAAACTAGCATTTGGAACTCTTAATTTCAATAGTTTCTTCTTTACCTTACAAGATATATATTTTTCTCTCTTTAGGATATCTCTTGTCAGATTTAAGGCTTATTTAAAATGAAAAGAAAGCTGGAGCAATTTTCTTTATTCCATTTCAGTCTCCTAAGGTCTCTTTCCCCCTGGTGAGCTCATAGCAACAGGGGGGTTTAAGGGAATTCAGCTTTCTGCAAATTAATGTCTCACATCATGAAAATTCAGGACTTTTTTTTTTTTTTTTATCTTGAAAAGTAATACAGTGAGTGCGAGTATTATTTCTTGCCAGCGGGTGGAAGATGAATGATTTTGTCACAGTTTTACTGCTTGATGAGCAGTGTCCTGAGGGTCAGGCTTAAGTCTGTGTCACTATGCTGCTCATTACTCTTGAGCTAAATAAGGGCTGATTGGATCTAAATTGCCTAGCACATGGGCCACAGATGAGCTCAGTGAGCAGGGGATGACCTGCTATTCAGTCTGGGAGTAACCCCGGTGTGCAAATGCGGCATTAGAACACCGTGGGAGAATGAGAGGCTACCGGCTGCTGCCAGCAAAAGAAATCTAAATGTAAAAACTCTTTGATGCTGTGATGTTAGAATTTGAAATGTAGGAAGTGACAGGTTGATGGTACTTATCAGCTTTGGCTGGATTAGAGAACAGTGTCATCTTGCTTATATAATGACAGAAGAATGAAGCCAGCAGCTAACTACTGTGCAGAGGAGAGCCGCCACTGTTGCCTCCGCCAGTCCTTGCTGCCTCCTACTGGCAGTTTTCCTGGAAGCCAATATAAGAGAATGAATAAAAGACCCTCCTCAGTGGACATCCAGGAATTTGGGACTCTGGTCATGAAAAGCTGCCCATAGTAAGATGCAAAGAAAAGTCTATGATTTTAGAGCATATTCAATAGCAGGTGGCTTTAAAAAAAATCATTATTGGAAAATTGGTTGTTTCAGAATTTTCTAGTTTACCCAGAATTAATCCATTTATGAAGTGAAACTACCCAGAGCAAGAAACCCCGGTCTACTCTTCCTGGAACACTGTTCTTTCATGGGGCCTCAGTTGGGTTGGTTGATCTCTCAATTATATATTTTTATCAATAATGGCATTTTACTAACAACTAATCTTCAAAATCTAACAAAAGATTGCCAGCCACAGTGTTAGCACAGTTTGAAAGATACCTGATAAAAATACAAAGTGAAAAACGCCCCTGATGATGTAGCTTATGCTGCATAAATCTCCCTTTTAGGGAAAGGGATGGAAGGAAAAGGTTTCTCACACAAGTCAAATTATTTTTTTAAAAACAAAATTCAGAACAGCCCTATGATATGAGACCTCGTTTGTTTCATTTTATTCCTGCCGTTGTAATTTCTTTAAAAAAAAATCAATATTAGGCTATCATATGTTTGTGATATAAATTTTTAAAATGTAGACAGGTTTATTTTAAAGTTACTTATCTAACCTTGCTGAGAGAACTACTATTGATAGTTTGTTACAGCCTTCTAGATATCTCTTATTTCTATATATTTTTTAAATCCAAAATTGGGATTAAATACTGTTAGTGTCTTGCTTTTCTCACTGAATATGTCATTGATGGCTTTTCATATCAGTGACACCTACAACATTATTTTTCGTGGCTTCATAATATTCCACTCTGGGGATACACCATAGTTTACTTGACCATTCCTTATTGATGAAAGTGGACACTGTTTTGAAGTTTTTACTATTAAATACAAAGCTGTGATGACTGTCTTTATGTGTCTCTTGGCAGGGTTCATGGGTCCGGTTGCATAAACGGCACTGCACAATTCCAGGGTGCCATTTACAGCATTCTAATGAGGCTTAGATCTTCTTGAACATGTTTGATTATGTGTGGAAGCTCTTTTTTAAGTGATTTGGTTTAAAATACAGGATCTTAGGTATAATTATTTTTTAAAAATTGAGAGCCATATTTTAATTCAAGGTTTATACAGACACAACACACATATATACATAATTACATTATATCTACAGAGAAGCAAATTTTTACCTGGTTGAAAACTTTAGATTAGAAAAATAAATTTAAAAAATTGTCATTTAGAACAAAACTAGTTCTATATGTTGAAAACATAGTGATAGAAAGCTTCTAGAATTTGGGGTAAAATGACAGGTAAAACTTCCCCAGAATTAAAAAAAGAATTTTCCTGCATTTGTCAGTATAGGTTCCCTACTGTTTCCTTTAAGCCTCTTTTTTCTTATTATTAATATCAAATATGAACTAAAGTTTTAAATATAACTCTAAAGCACTTGAAGGTTCTAGAGAGAGTTTTTAATACATTTCTTTTTTATATTATCAAAATTCATGTATTCTGTTAAGAATATAAATAATGCAGCCCTAGCCGGTTTGACTCAGTGGATAGTGTCAACCTGTGGACTAAAGGGTCCCAGATCGATTTCGGTTAAGGGCACATACCTCAGTTGCAAGCTCGATCCCCAGTCCTGGTCAGGGTGTGTGCAGGAGGTAAGAAGTCGATGTATTTCTCTCACATCAATGTTTCTCTGTGTCTCCCCCTCCCTTTCTCTCTCTCTAAAAAACAATAGAAAAATATCCTCGGGTGAGGATTAAAGGTAGAATATATCTAATCTAATAAAAGAGAAACATGCAAATTGACCGTACCTTTGCTATGCCCCAAGCCACGCCCAGCAGCCAATCAGAGCGACTATATGCAAATTAACCCAACAAAGATGGCGGCCGGCAGCCACAGAGCTGGAGCAAGCAGGAGGCTTGGTTGCCCCGGCGATGGAGGAAGCCAAGCTTCCCGCCTGCCCTGGCCTCTGTGGCCTCCGCTAAAGGCAACAGTTTCAATTATAGAAGATAAATAAATCCCAGATACTTGCTTCCAGCCAGCCTCCACTGGGAGCTTGGGTGGCGGGGGCCGTGGCCAGCCTGCATACAGCCATCAGCCCCTCACCCAGGCTGGCCAGGCACCCCAGCAGGGACCCACACCCGGAAGGGGCCGTGGCCAGCCTGCAAACAGCCATCAGCCCTTCACCCAGGCTGGCCAGGCACCCCTGTGGGACTCCAACCCTGATCTGGGACACCCTTCAGGGCAAACCAGCCGGCCCCCACCCATGCACCAGGCCTCTGTCCTATATAATAAAAGGGTAATAGGCAAATTGACCCTAACAGCAGAACAACTGGGAGTGACTGGTCACTATAACACACACTGACCACCAGGGGGCAGACACTCAATGCAGGAGCTGCCCCCTGGTGGTCAGTGTGCTCCCACAGGGGTAGTTCTGCTCATCCACAAGCCAGGCTGACAGCTGCCAGTACAGTGGTGGTGGCGGGAGCCTCTCCGGCCTCTTCAGCAGCGCTAAGGATGTCCGACTGCAGCTTAGGCCTGTTCCCCGCTGGCAAGTGGTCATCCCCCGAGGGCTCTTGAGCTGCCAGAGGGATGTCTGACTGCCAACTTAGGCCCAATTCCCCAGGGAGTGGGCCTAAGCCAGCAGGTGGTAATCCCCCAAGGGGTCCCAGACTGCGAGAGGGCACAGGCCGGGCTGAGGGACCCCCCGAGTGCACAAATTTTTGTGCGCCAGCACTCTAGTTTATATATACTCTTGTATATATAAACTAGAAGCCCAGCGCACAAAATTTGTGCACGGGTATGGTCCCTAGACTTGGCCTGCAATCAGGGCCATCTTCCCCGGCTGCCAACAGCCAGCCCAGCCCCCCACCGCCACCCACCCCCAGTTTCCTGTTCACCATTGGGCAGTAGGAGCCTACTGGCCGGGGTTGGGGGAGGGGGATGTACCAAGAGGTTGGCCGTTCCCACCCACTTGCTGGCCCTGTCTCCCAAAGCTGATCGCCCTCTTTGTGGAGCAACCAGCAGGGTAGGGGCCTTGACCAGGCACTGCCGGTGTCCGCAGCCACCCACCCCCAGTGCCCCATTCCCTGTCAGGCAATCAGAGCCTGCCCGCCAGGAGAGGGACTGAGAGGTTGGCCAGTAGGCCACGATTGGGTGATCGGGGCCTCCGGCTTCGGGCAAGCTCCTGCATTGAGCATCTGCCCCATGGTGGTCAGTGCGCATCATACTGATCAGTCATTCCGCCGTTCGGTTGATTTGCATATTACCCTTTTATTATTTAGGATAATACAGAAATATATGTTGCAGAAACTAAATGTCATTCCTCTTCTAAATCTTCCTCCCACAGAAGGAACCACTGTTAACCCTGTGGAGAATGTTCTTCTAAACTGTTGTTGCTTCTTCTTTTATCCACAGTACTTTTTTTACCACCTCTCTTATTTTAAGTAGGAAAAATGAGATTGTACCTTGTAAATTTCTACAACTTCAGTTTTCTATGAAAGATGAGAGACATCTCTGTCTGCACAAGCATTGTATAAGGCTGCATAGTATCTTCTTTTATAACTAGAGTCCCAGTGCATGATTCATGCACAGGTGGGGTCTGGTCGCCTGCCCCAGTGGGGGCCGATTGGGGCTGGGCTGGCAGGGGGGAGGGGCTGGCTGGGGGAGGGGCCATGGACAGTTGGCCAGCCGGCCCTGCCCCTTATCGGGGTGGAGGGGCAATGGGGGGTGGGCCGGTGGTGGGGGAGGGGCCGCAGAGGTTGGGATGGGCTGATCGGGGCCCCAATCCGGCTGGTTGGTCACCTCAGTGCGCATCATAGCAACTGGTTGTTATGGTTGCTTGGCTTTTATATATATAGACTAGAGCAGTGGTTCTCAACCTGTGGGTCGCAACCCCTTTTGGGGTCGAACAACCCTTTCACAGTGGTCGCCTAAGACCATCGGAAAACACATATATAATTACATATTGTTTTTGTGATTAATCACTATGCTTTAATTATGTTCAATTTGTAACAATGAAAATACATCCTGCATATCAGATATTTACATTACGATTCATAACAGTAGCAAAATTACAGTTATGAAGTAGCAACGAAAATAATTTTATGGTTGGGAGTTACCACAACATGAGGAACTGTATTAAAGGGTTGCGGCATTAGGAAGGTTGAGAACCACTGGACTAGAGGCTCGGTGCATGAAATTTGTATACAGATAGGGTCCCTAGGCCTGGCCAGCGATCAGGGCTGATCAGGTTCCCTGCCTCCCGTTCTCTTCTTCCTCCTCTCGCCGCCCTTGCACCGCTACTGCACGGTTCCCCCACCTCCCCCTTTTCTCACCACCCGTGTGCCACCACTGTGCCATTCCTCCCTCCTCCCCACCTTCTCTTTCACTCGCCACCCGTGTGCCAGCCGGAGCCTCCCTTAGGACCCCCCTTGCCTGGGACCATCCACTCACCTGCTCCACCATCCCACCACAGTCCTGCTCTCATCGGGGCCCATCAGGGCCGGCAGTGCCTCCACTGCCGCCCGCTGCTAGCACCGTGTCGCCAACATTCGTCATGTACCGCACCGCCCCCTGGTGGTCAGCACACGTCTAACTCCTGGTTGGTCAAACTCCTACCCGTGGGGACAATTTGCATTTCAGCCTTTTATTATATAGGATAAACCTTAATTTATTTAACTCCAGTGAACATTGAGGAGCTATAAGCTATACATGATTTTAAATTGGCTGTGTTCTTGTACCTATCGGATTTTCCAAGATCCTCATGAAAATTTGGTTTGCTCAATTTATTTAACTGGGATATTAGTGTTCAATTTTGTAAGTTATTAATATATTCAACATCAAAACCAGCAGAACAGATTTCTACTTCTGTAATTTAATATGTGTGAATTATATATGGAATAATTAATTTCTTGTGCTAATCGTAAAAAATATTACTGTATTTTTCAAAAGGTTGCAAATGTGAATTTTAATCCTGACTGCCACTTCCTTCCACCTTATTCTTCAGCAAGTCATGTAATTTCTTTGAACCTCAATTTTTCTAATCTGTAAAATGTGTATAATAATACATATTTCAGAACTGGGTTGAAGAATACAAGAGATAATTATATGTCAGATGTCTAGCAGAGTATCTAATGATGGTTATTTTCCTTACTGTTTGTCCATCGTTCCAGAGAAGTAAATGTATAAATTTAAGATCCAGAATTTCTCTCCAAAGTAAAAATTTTTAGAGCACCATTCTGAAAGAGTTCAGTGGTATCCCCCGAAAAGAATACTGCTTATCCTTGAAGTAAAAGTATACATTGCTCTACTTTCTTGGTCATGTCCCTCCTTCCCCAGTTTTTTCTTTTGGCTTTGAGAATTCTGGTTGTATTGATTTTGTGCCTGTGTCTGAAACAGAAAACTGTATTTTTAAGTCAGTACAGCCTTATTGAGAGCCCAGTAAATACCTGTTGTGGCAGACTTTGTGCTGGTGTTAGAGAAAATAGAGACACATGAAATCAGATCACTGCTCACCAGTGCCCCACGGTGTAGTGAGTCAGACATATAAACAAATAAGATACACTGTGATCAATAGACAAACATTGAAAAAACTCTTCTTTGTCATTTACAGAATTTAACTGAGATTTCCCTATATAAAATAAAGCTTGTGGTTCTATGGCAATAAGTCAGCCACTACATCACATAGTGATTGGTGGCAGATGTGTTAGAAGGGAGCTATTAGAAATCTTTCTTTTGTTTTACATCTACTTTTTTCCTATTTTCATTCTCTGAAACTTTAATGTCCCGTCCCCCCCAATTATTTACTTGTTTTATGTAGCAGGAACAAAATAAAAAGTTTTTAAAAAGACTTTTATTAAGTGCCAGCTTACAGTGCTACAAATACTATCAAATATTTTGACTTTGGCCAATAATTGGTGATTTTTAGTTATACATTGAAAAACAACTTAGTTGTTAAATATTGAGGTGGCTACCTTGTACATGATTTTTTTTAGATAGAGGCATAATAATCAAGTTTTAGTTTATTTCTCAGCAACATATTTGATGAGGGCTTCTTATATGTGAGGCAGTTTGAGTTCTCATTTTCCTATGCCTTAGCTGAGAAGAAAGATTTGAAGAATTCCAAATTTTAAGTAAGTAGGTTGAGTGGGAAAATCGTAAGTGAATAGATATTTTTTTGGATGCTGTATGTGGACTTTTCTTACCTGGTGCTAGGTAGGACATGAGAGAGGCACCAGATATTCTGTAGCTGAAGATACATGATACCACACACAATATAAAAAACATTAAAGGGAATTGTAGTAATTTAGTAAATGGGATTATGCAATAACATTTATTGAGCCTTACTAGTGCAAGACACTTCTTTGTGTGCAAAAAGATATAGGCTCTTCTTAGGGAAATAATTTTTTAGTAAACAAGACAAATGTAAATGTAGTGTAGTTCAAAGTGAAAATTAATGAATAATGAATACTATAAGGTATGTCATTCATCAGTAGGAGAAAGGGAAGAGAAGAGACAGGATGAGAAAATTAGGGAAGATGTATGAAATAGATGGCATTTGAACTGGGTGTTGTAGGAGAAATAGAATTTACAATTGTAATAAGGAAGGAGACTGCCAGGAAAAAGGATAGGAGAGGGCTCTTGAAGGTGGGATATAAGAATGGTAGTTATATAAGTTGTTGAAGATTGGGAAGAAAATGCTAGGAAAAGAGTGATAAAAAAAATTGGAAGTTGGAAGGGGTTAAATGTTTTTTGGGGGCTGATGAAGAATTAGTCTGATGAAAGAAGAGGACATGGACTTCAGTAGAAGGACAACACCAGATTATGAAGGGCTTTGAAATTAGGGCAAGAATATAGATGTGGACGAGGATGAAATCAAGGACTACAGTCAGTCCTCGGGTTACCTCGGAATCGACTACGTCGTTTTGTGGTTACGTCACCATCTCCCATTTATTTATAAAAAAAGAAGTTCCGTCATTTCAACGTATGTACATATGTGCTTTATTTTTTTTATTGTTTATTTACCACAAGTAAAGGTCAGGAATTGTTACCTTTTAAATTTTTTTTACTGTTTCACTTCATTACTGCTGTGTATGTGCTCCATGTGAGTGACGTAGGTGCTTATGTAGGTGGGTTCCGACTTATGGCGAAAATCGCATTACGTCGCGCTGTAGGAACAGATCTCTGACTTAACCCGAGGACCTACTGTATAGGTCAGTGATGGCGAACCTTTTGAGCTCGGCGTGTCAGCATTTTGAAAAACCCTAACTTAACTCTGGTGCCGTGTCACATATAGAAATTTTTTGATATTTGCAACCATAGTAAAACAAAGACTTATATTTTTGATATTTATTTTATATATTTAAATGCCACTTAACAAAGAAAAATCAACCAAAAAAATGAGTTCGCGTGTCACCTCTGACACGCGGGTCATAGGTTCGCCATCACTGGTATAGGTTTTAAATAGAGGGACATGAGAACAGTACTTTAAATACATCATGTTTTCTTCTCCCCCCACTGAATCATAAGCTCCTTGAGAAAAAGATGTTACCAAGTACTTTTAATCCCCTTGCCTGAAATGTTCCTTGATTCCTTCTCTGTCTGGGAAGCATACTTCCTTTCAGGTGTATGTGAAAAATGCATTTCTCCTGTGTAGAGTTTCCAGGCTCCCCAGGCAGAGCAACTGGCTTCCTCCCTGGGGTACCCTGTACATAAATGTTCATCTTCTTTGCTAGAATGGTATTTTTTGAGATCAGTGAATATGAGAAGACTCTTTATATATTTATTTTCAGCATTAGGTATCCAGTTAAAGTGCCTGACATACAGGGTTGCTTAATAAAGTCTTTGTTGAATGAATGAATGAATGATAAGTACATAGATAGTTCTGGCAGAAATATGCATGATGGATTGAAAGGGAACTTGAGGCTAGGACACCAGGTAGGAAGCCATTGTGATTAAAAAAATAAAGTCTAATCCAGAAATATATTTTAAAAAAACCTAAAAGTAATTGTAATGATACATTGTGGTAGAAAAGGGTTGTATTAAAAAGAACTAAAAGTAATTTAAAAATACAATATGGTAGGGAAAGAGTTTAGAAGTCTGGACTAACTGATAAAGGAAAAAAAGACAAGTGATGATCTGATGGCTCAGGATGGTGCTCTATAGTCAGACAATAATATTTAAGCAACATTTTGAGCAATTAGGGAAATTTTAGATTTGGCTAATGTTTCCAGACTGCTAAAATTTTTCATTAATCCTGTAGTCTAGGATTTCTCTCATTGGTGCTATTGACCTCATTGCCCTAAGGATGTCAGAAAACTAATATCATGTTGTTCTGTCTATTTCAGCCGTATAAATGCAGAAGTTGGTAACTTTCAATGACTTCATATACGCGCACAGTTCTCTCCTTTGTTTATGTCATTTTGGAGGGGATAGTCTACATTTGAGGCCTAGCTCTTCATTTTGGTATTCCTTCAGCAAGCCAACTATGTATCTGTTCTCTCTTCAATAAGAGAAGGTCCTGTGGATCTATGGGCAGGGTTAATTAAGCCTTGGGGCAGTGCTTGTTAAAGATCTGATGAATAATCTGCCCGTGACTCCAAGACTCTGGCATGACCAGTGTATTACTCCTAACCAAAAGGGGGTGTGGGGGAGCTCAAGTGAGCCCTTACTTTTTAGCTTCTGAAAGTTCCTTTTTGAAATGGGGCATGACCTTTAACAGATGGATACATTTGTTTGGAAATAGAGTTCCCACAAATACTACATTTTTGACTCTAGCCTAGCTTGAAGTGCCGTGGTTTCACCTGTGCTATATAAAATACTGTAATTTTAAAGATACTGAATGTTTTATCTTGGACTTTACTTGTCTTTAATTTAGCGTTAGGTTATTTTTTTATTTCTTGATGGGAAATAAAGAACTCCAAGGAAATGTTAGCACAATTTAAAAACTTTTCAATTACTGCTGTATTAAATCTTTAAAAAGAGTAATTTTAGATAATTGTTATTCCATCTAAAATCTAAAAGTTAGATAGTATCTAACCTTATCACACCCCTTGTGTAAGTTTGGCATGGTCATGAGAACGGATGTTTAGTGGGGGTGTTTTTCAACCATTTTTATGCCACATTGAAAATTTTATTCTGTTTATCTCTTACCCCCTTCAGAATACATCTAGATGCTTCATTTTCTTTTGAGGCAAGTTAGAAATGAGGTGTTGAGAGTTTTGGGTTGGTTTGGTTTTAACAAAGAGAAAACGCCTTTTTCCCTTCCTCAGAGTATACTTTGATAGGTATATAAGTTGATTTATGACAAGAATTATGATCTATGCAAACTCCATTGAATTTCTTAGTCTTCTGGAAGATTAAGAATGTAAGGATATAAAATAGAATTTTATTTTATTATAGTTCATTGTAAAAAATGTGCTAATGTAGTGCTTATATTGAAACTTTTAGTTTTGGTAATAATGTAAGTCCCCTTTGGAAGATGTGAAATGTAAGAAATGTTTTCCTTTCACTTTACTGCAGGTGGCATGTGTATGCACATGTGGGGGTTAGCAGAGACCAATTTTGAATACTCTAGCCACATTTTTTCTTTTTTTACCTTCTGTTAAATGTATTCTGCAGATTGTGCTTCTAGAAAGGTAGTGGGGAGTGTGGTAAGAGAAAAGTAGAGGAATTAAAAAAATCATTCCAATAAAATGGTTTAATTTATGCCTCTGCAGTTAAGCAGTGCTCCTGGTTAACAGAAATACCCTTCAGCTACACGGGATTTTGAAGGGTTGGAGGGCACTCATTTGCACATAAATAGCCATTAACTGATAAATTCCCAGAGGTCTCCTGTTGCATGTTGGTGGTTCTGACCTACTTAGTTAGCTTAAATTTGTTTTACAGAATTATTATAATTCTATCCTTGGTACTTAAACTTTGTGATTAATGCATGCCTCACAATACAATTAAAATATAATTACACAGTTTTGCAGTTTCCTATTGTGTTATTATTACAAGGATCTGGATTTTGCAAATATTAAAAGAGTTAAGATTTCGATATTTATCACTTTTGCTGTTATTATGTGATTATGTTAAATGGGACCCTTTTATGTCTGAAGAATGGATTGGAGAGAGGTGAATCATTAAATGCAGCATTTTTTCGCTTGGAGAGGATTGGATCAGTTAATGAGTGATCACTTTAGTGTGCTATCTAGACTGACAAGTCTTAGATATTCTTGATTACCTTTTTCAGATGTTTCTGAAATACAGTAGGTTCTTTACACATTTTCTTTCAGAAATAATTTTGGGTTAAATGTGGAAGGCAGTAGAAAGCACCAGAGTGGGATTCCGTGTATCTGAATTGTGCTGCTGACACCTGCTTGCTCAGTTAACACAAAACAATCCATGTTCCTCGGGGTCTGTGTCCTCGTTGTACAGTGAGTAGTTTTGACTAGAAGGTGTTGGCAAACTAAAGTGCTACTGACCAGTTCTGTCCAATATTCTGTTTTTTACAGTCATTGAACTGTAAGGATAATTTTTACATTTTTAAAGGTTTGTAAAATGGCAAGAATGTGTGGTACCATATTTGTCCTGCAAAACCTAAATACAAAAAAATTTTTTCAACTCCTTGACTGGACGTTCCATTGGGTTCCTCTGAACTATTGGCATTCAGCTTTAAATGATTTATTAGTTGATTCATTTTCAGTGCTGATTTTTTATATATAGTCCTGCACATCTGTGTTTGGTTTCATTTCTTTCATGTTTACTTTGTATAGTGGCCTGTGATGTGATACCTAATACCTGCCTCTTCGGTGTCCATTATACATCCAATTGTACTCTTTTAAATTTGGGAGTGGTGGCTGCTTTCTAAAGCTTTATAACTTGAAATTCAATTTTCTATTAAAGGAAATTTCCAGTAAAATGAGATAGTAAGGGGAAAGAAACACTTTTTTTTGAAATACTTAATACTCTCATTTTGGAACTTCAAAAGTTGTGTTCTGTTTTATGGAAAAGTTAACAATAAATGTTAATATTATCTAATAAACTGCAGAACTCTCTTCTATATAATTTTTTGAATATCACTTTAGGCCAGCATATGGTGTGTTCACAGCAAGCTTGGCCTTCTCCCTGGGTTGTTGAGCATGGAAATGTGGCCACTGTTAAAGCTTGGATGTATTTGAGAGGTGGTCAGCTGCTATATCTGGAGGAATTCAACACTACATATTGTTCAGTTGTTAATATACATTAAAGATAATGAGCTAATTAATTTTTCATATCATTGTTATTTGATAATGTGTGGGGAAATTTGGCCCTTCAAGAAAAAAAGGTTGGTCAGAAATAGGAGCTGCTTTATAAAGTTGGCCTGCAATCATCACATTTCTCCAGAGAGAAAATGGTTACCCTGTAATAATCAGCCTAATGAATTCAGAAATCCATTGATTGTCCCAGCTCTAGGTAGATTAGGTAGAGACTTGCTTCAAGGAGTGGAATTTATGAAATGTTTACTGCATCCAGCAAGCAGAGCCGCTATAATACAGCTGCCTCCTCAGTGGTTTGCTTTGATCCTGTGGAATGAAAGGACAGGAGGATCAGCTCAGGTCTAAATGAGATTACAGCTGGTTCTGCAGCTTATCTGGTCTATTGCCAACTAGTGTGGCTTTGCAAGTCCTAAGGGGTTTACAACAGAAACTGTTTATTGAGTAGCATCAGTTTACTCAACACAAGCAGGCTAATCCTTCCCAGCCTCAGCATGTTGTAGAATTGTGCAGGAGCCAAACCGAAAGCTGGTGTAGCCAAACCCTAGAGCCCTTTGTCTCGCTCTATATTGATTTTTACCTGAGTTAAAGGCAGTAAAAAAATAAAACCAATAACCAGTCCTATTGTGAGCAAAAGGTTAATCTCACTTAAAATCTTACAAAAAGTGTTTGTTAACCCTAGAAGGGACAACCTTCTTCCTTTTTTTTTTTTTTTGACTTTATAATCAAGTAGGATTTTCTAGTTTTGAATTTTGAAGAACAAGATAAGAAAAACAGCTTAAAAGATCTTGCTAGGCATTCAAGTTAAATGCTTAAGTCTCTTCTAGTATTACTATAACAAATGGCTTTGTGTATAGACTATGGGATGATTTGTCTCTAAATAGTAGTTTTTTGCTTTATACCCATTTTCCACACTGCAATCATTTGTTTTAATGTGACAAACAAAATGCATGAAGACATGGCTAGAAACTTTGATTAAGGAAAAGAACTCAACTGTCAGGGTTAATGACCAGTAGTTATTTTGCCTGATGACCCCTTGATTAGTAATATATTTCTTCAATGAATAAAGACTGGTAAATCAGGGTATTATAAAGATATGCCTGTTATAAATAATTCTTTGTGTGTTTAAGTTTAATTTCACTATTTTATTTGGTACTTTCTAAAACCTTCAGTTGTAAGATTTTAATTACTACAGTCTCATTTCTAACAAAGATCCTCAGTATATCTGATAGTAGAAGATGATTTGGAGTGAGACAGACCTGGGTTACAATTCTATTTTCGTTACTTGTTGATCAAATTATGTAACAATTGAGTTTATTTTTTCACCACCAAATTGGAGATGATATAATTTACCTTGCAGTATCTAATCAAACCAAATTAGAAAATAGTAGAAAGTAACACTGAGTTAATCAGGTTAGTCAAGGCTACTGTGGTTCCTCAGGAGCCCATGGCACTGAAGATATATGCATGGGATCCCTCCCGTGATGCTAGAACGGATATTTAAAAGACATGATATAGTAATGATGAGAGCTGTGCTCTGTATACATAAATCAGAGATGCCCATTGCCATCTTTAAAAGTGTATGATCTTGGGGGCAGATAGAGAAGTTGTCAGGTAAATATCTTTCCCTAAAATCATAGCAGTAGCCATGAGTATAAAATCTAGTCTAGTTCAAACTTTCTGAGAGGGCCTGAATAGTAAACTGTTATTTAGGATAGATGGATGAGCCATGTATTTATGAAAGGGTCTGCTTGAGTGATTGATTACTCAGTTGCTTCATACAAAGCAATATATATGTGTGTGTAAATACTGTCAACTGTATTAAGTAATAAGTAAAAGATAAAGGTAAATTATTTAAGAAGAGTTCAGTGGTCTCTGAGTTTACTTTCTCCTAATTGGCAATGAACATGTACCCTCAGCTATATGTAAGCATAAACCTGTTACTATGGAAACATTCGGAGGCTTTCTAAATGTACTATGTGATGGAATCAGCTAAGACTGATGTTTATCTTAAACACACAGTTTGTCCAATATTTAAACCTAATGGACAAGATGTGTACCAGTTGAAAATGTAGTATTTATCCAATCATTTCTATTCTATCAAGCCTGATTCTAAAGCAATAGGTTGCACTTATAGAGTAATAAATTTTTACTGCATTTGGAGATAAAGGCTGTTGGTGGTGATTGCTTAAACTCTTTTTGCTCAATCATCTGAATGGTGCAAATCAAAGCATTTTGTCAGACTGTGAGAAGTTTCACCTACATATTGCTTCCCACTCACACAGGTCACCCTATAAATTACGTTCACCGTTTTACAGCATAGCTGGTGCTGGAAGTTAAATTGATGCCCACTGGTGGAACTCGTAAAACATTTTCCTGTTAACACGACCAGGCAGAGTTGACATTGTTGATGGTGGATTCGATCTAATAAACCATTGGTTCTAGCAATGATTTTTACTGTGTTTCAGAGGTGATGATGATACAAGTTTAGTGATCCAACAGTTCTTCCTAAATGACAGAAAATTAGCTCTACTGTCTATATTACCGAATGCCGAGAAGAGTAGGAGTAGGGGGTTCTTGGAGCCTAATATAGCCTCATGTTCTGAAAGATGATGAATTATAGGAGCAAACTCTTTAACTTGATGTATACTTCTTCACAAAGAAAAATACTATGTTTCTCAAAAGAATATGTTATATATCATCTGTTGGAAATTTGGAAATAACCTTGCTATTACCTTTTTATTCAGATACGTAGGTTGTGCTCTTCTTTTAGAATCTTTTACACAGATGCTTTTAAGCTAATTATCATTTCTGAAAGGAAAGCAGTCTTACATTTGGTTACCTTTTTGTTTGTTTCTCCGTTATCTAAAATTACTTTCCTATAGGAAAGGGTTTCAGCAAAGGTTTTTTAATTGTGAACCATAGCAACAATCAATTTAAACATTTTTTTCCCCACACGAGTAAATTTCAGGGGTTAAGTTTTTTTTATTGGTTATAAACAATGGGGACTATATTAAAATCTATTTTGAAATATTTCTTCTTTGATCACAAAACTGTATGAACCATTGATCATAAAGTTTTATTCTTGTTTGAAGTAAATTAGTTTTTCCTATTTCTAGTTAAAATTCACAGGATGCCAACAAAGTCTTACAATTTTATCGCTGTAACAAGGATCTTTCTTTTTTTTTTTTTTCTTTCTCTCTCTCTCTCTCTCTCTCTCTCTCTCTCTCTCTCTCTCTCTCTCTCGGTGTTGTAGCTCTTCCTATAGTTTTGTTGCACATTCATACTCAATTGGTGATCTTCCTGTGGTTTGGTTCCATTTTATGAGATATCCTCGATCTTTTATTCAACACTTCTTATCCCAGTATATTGTAAATTTTTTACATGAGGTGTGTGTTTCTGATGTGCAGATAAATGTTATCAGCTCTGCTATGCAGATGAAACCTGTCATGTACAAATAGCATGTATCAAGCCCCAAGCATGCAGAACTAGATAAATCAGCTCATTTGCTGAAGCCTTGCAAAAAAGAAATTAGTAACATAACAATCCTTTGAGACTCTCAGCCCTAATAATGGAGCTTCATAATAACCCCCACAAATCATTGACTCAATGGATAATCTTTTAGGAAAACTTTCTTCAATCTATCTTTTCTTCCCTTTTAAGGAATTAGAATAAAAACAAACAGGGCAAATAGCATTTCTAGAAAGAAATGTGTGTATATCTAAGTACCTGGAATAACAATTAAAATTAAGAAATTTATTGACTGTTAAATAAAAATGTGTTTCAAATAAGTTTATACTTTTATTTCTTTTTGATGATTACTTATATACATTGACTAGTAACAGCTTTTTCTTTATAAAATTCAGATTAAGCTTTTTTTTTTAGGTTAGTATATTGAATACACAGATGTTATACTGGGTTGTTGGGGACAGGAGAAGCACAGAGTAGGAAAATAAAAAGGAGGGAGAAGAGGATTTGGGATAAGAAATCTAGAGGAAGCATTTAGGTTGTACTTAGATGTTTATAAGTTGTATAAGAAAAGTGACAGAGCTAAGGGATAGGTTGCAATTCATTTGAGGTAGACCTTTTTAAGACTCTCTTGAAAACTATAGTCTCTCTTGTCATAAAAATAAACACATTTACACATATGCAAACTTTACACATAATTTCCAGGGGTCTATAAACTTCTAGGACTTATTTCTATACCCCAGGTTTAGAATTATATTAGAGTGGTAACTAAGCTATTATTTCTATTAAAATTGGTTATATTTTTGATGAAGAAAATTCTTTATAAAACACCCCTAGGTACTTTATGACTGTTTGACTGAGTTTTGAACGGAAAACAGTCACTATTAGAGCCAAAGATAAGGTTTTTAGCTCCATTATCACAATTGGCAGTAGTTAGTAGTGTCTGATTGTTTAATTTACTGCATTTCTTGAGTGTAAAGAAATATTGAGGATGCAGAATGCTTAAGAGGTTTTAGAAAAATTATTTATCAAAGAATGTCACTTTTTCCCAATGCATTAACTATTGTAATTATACATTGGGACGATCTGTTGACTTGGAAGTGGATTTGATTTAAATGGAGGGAAAAGAGACTGGACATTTTCAGTATTTATTGAAACACCTAGTCCATTAAGGTAAATTACAGAGCAAATTTCACTGTGACAGGAACATTTGGGTACATGTAGTTAAAGTATCAGTCAACATTACCATTAGACTCTTTCTTTTGGGGAATTTATTACCACCAATTAGGAAAAAGTGCTCACAAGTGGAATTTAGACCTGAAAACTTGTGGTAGAATATTTGACCTCAAAAAATGTTTTGAGTCTTTACCTTTAATAAAATGATCTTGAATTCTTTTGAACCAAAAGCACATTCCCCCACAGTATAACTGAGCATGTGTAGTTAAGATGTACTCTAATGATTGCAGCTGTAATTAGAGGATAGAGCTGACTGTGTGTAACTAAGTACCTGGAATAACTAAATTAAAATTAAGACATTTATTGACTGTTAAATACAGTTTTGTTCTGAAGAAGTATATACTTTTATTTCTTTTTGATGATTGATCTTATACATTGACTAGTAACAGCTTTTTAAAAATAAAATTGAGACTTTGTTTTTCTATTCAGTTTGGTGTAGTTGATACACAGAAAAGTGAGATGGTGAGAGTTAAGTTAGGTTTTGGAAGATGTTTTTATTAATTAGCTTTAAAAGATGACCTCAGGTTCATAAATATATTATCCTATATCTAGGGAAAATTTAAATGAAGCTCGCTTATAAAAACCTACCAATTATTAATGAAATGTGAAAGCAACAGAACTGTATAAAATTTATGAAAAGTAAATATGATACTCAGCATAAAATGCTGCAGTACATGCTTGATATGGGTGTTTTGGGGGACGGAGAAAAATAAAATAGCTTTTTTCAAATGATTCTTATCTTTGCAATTCATTTGTCCTAAAACAAGTATAGAATTTCTGAGATTGTTGTAGATGGTTCCTAGGAGCCTTAAAACATAACTATTTTGTCTTAAGTCTGCCTTTGCTCTGTGCAGATCTTACCCCTTGATTATACTTATAATGAAAAGTATTTGTTTCCCTCTCCCCATTTGTGAATTCCCTGAGGTCAGATATATATCTTTTTCATCTTTTAATCCCTAATTGCTACATGGTACTTAGTATATAGTAGATAGCCATGACAAAACATAGTGGCATAAAATACCACAACAACAGCTCTTTTATTATGCTCACGGATTCTGTAAGTCATGAATTTGGAAAGCCAAGGACAGCTCTTCTCTGCCTCAACTAAGATGGTTCTGTCTGAGGGTAATTCACAGGGCTGGGGACTAAACCAACTGAAGGTAGAGGATCCAGTTCTTCTTCACTAACATGTTGAGTGTTTGAGCTCCAATGGCTGAAGACAGGCTTAGCCAGGACAGTTGATTTAAGTACTACCTATTTTTGAAAGAGTGTTCTCAGTGTAATTGTACTTGATAACATGGCATTTCAGCTCTCTAAGACTAAGTTTTCCCAGCAAACAAGACAGAAGCTTCATGGTCTTTTATTACCAAGCCTTGGAGTCACATAATGTCATATCTGTTGGTCAAAGCAGTCACAGATCTCCTAGATCCAAGGTGTGGCAAAGAATTTGTGGCCATGTATAATGAAAAAACGAGAGGGAGAGAGGGAGAGAGGGAGAGAGGGAGAGAGAGAGAGAGAGAGAGAGAGAGAGAGAGATTGGAGATCTCTGTTCCAAAATAAAGGCAATTTTTATAAACTGTTCACATTATTGCCTATATTGCAGATAAATACACTGAGTGGCCAGATTATTATGACCACCTGACGTTTGTAGGCAAATTAGCTATAATTTCACGCTAAAGTTGTTAGAGGGCCAGACCATTATAAATAGGGAAGCAGGGTGTTTACCACTACAGAAGTGATTTTTTTCTGAAGATATGGGTAAACAACATGATTTAACAGCCTTTGAACGTGGGAGATATATATATATATCTGATTTTCTTTTTTAGCCATCAGTTTCTAAGGATTTTCCCATCTTATTTTTCTTCTATGCAAAATCTACACATAACTTACTATTTTAGGTAAGATCCAGTATATGTGTATATGTTTGCTCAATTATAGTTAAAGAGGAAGAAAAACATACTTGAAATCCCAAAAGGCTAGTGTGACAACTTTAGCATTTTATCTAATACTAGAGGTCCAGTGCACGAATTCGTGCACTGGTGGGGTCCCTCAGCCTAGCCTACGCCCTCTCGCTATCTGGAACCCCTCGGGGGTTGTAGTAGTGCATGAAGCGGCAGGCGGCCGGGGAGGAGTCCGAGCCGTGCCGCTCCCGTTCATCCCAGCCCTGCTGCGCATCCCACCACTCAGTAGCACTGCCACAGCTGCAATCGCCAGCCGTGAGCGCCACGTCTGGTGCCTGTCAGTCAGCTGAGCGGTGCTTCCACTGTGGGAGCGCACTGACCACCATAGGGCAACTCCTGCATTGAACGTCTTCCCCCGGTGGTCAGTAGGCATCATAGCGACCAATCAGTCATTCGGTCACTTAGGCTTTTATATATATACTAGAGGCCTGGTGCACAAAAATTTGTGCACTCGGCAGGGTCCCTCAGCCTGGCCTGTGCCCTCTCGCAGTCTGGGACCCCTCGGGGAATGACCACCTGCTGGCTTAGGCCCGCTCCCTGGGAGATTGGGCCTAAGCTGGCAGTCAGACATCCCTCTGGCAGCCCGGGAGCCCTTGGGGGATGTCCACTTGCCAGCGGGGAGCAGGCCTAAGCTGCAGTCGGACATCCTTAGCACTGCTGAGGAGGCGGGAGAGGCTCCCACCACCACCACTGTACTGGCAACCGTCAGCCTGGCTTGTGGCTGAGCAGAGCTCCTCCTGTGGGAGCGCACTGACCACCAGGGGGCAGCTCCTGCATTGAGCATCTGTCCCCTGGTGGTCAGTGTGTGTCATAGTGACCAGTGATTCCCAGTTGCTCTGCTGTTAGGGTCAATTTGCATATTACCCTTTTATTATATAGGAGTGCCTGGCCAGCCTGGGTGAGGGGCTGATGGCTGTTTGCAGGCTGGCCACAGCCCCTTCAGGGTGGGGATCCCCCCTGGGGTGCCTGGCCAACCTGGGTGAGGGGCTGATGGCTGTTTGCAGGCTGGCCACAGCACCTTCAGTGTGGGGGTCCCCACTGGGGTGCCTGGCCAGCCTGGGTGAGGGGCTGAGGGCCGTTTTCAGGCTGGCCACAGCCCCTTCAGGGTGTGGATCCCTGCTGGGGTGCCTGGCCAGCCTGGGGAGTGGCTGATGGCTGTTTGCAGGCTGGCCACAGCCCCTTCAGAGTGGGGGGTCCTGCTGGGGTGCCTGGCCAGTCTGGGTGAGGGGCTGAGGGCCGTTTTCAGGCTGGCTAAGCCCCCCAGTGGGGACCCTCACCCCATGAGGGTGTGGCCATCCTGGGTGAGGGGCTGATGGCTGTTTGCAGGCTGGCCACCGCCCCCAGCCACCCAAGCTCCCAGTGGAGGCTGGCTGGAAGCAGGTATCTGGGATTCGTCTTCTATAATTGAAACTTTGTTGCCATGAGCGGAAGCCACAGCCGGCTCAGGGCAGGCAGGAAGCTTGGCTTCCTTCATCGCCCGGGCAACCAAGCCTCCTGCTTGCTCTAGCTCCGTGGCTGCCGGCCACCATCTTGGTTGGGTTAATTTGCATTTAGTCACTCTGATTGGCTGGTGGGCGTGGTTTGGGACGTAGCAAAGTTACGGTCAATTAGCATCTTTGTCCCTTTTTTTAAAAATATATTTTTATTGATTTCAGAGAGGAAGCGAGAAGGAGAGAGATAGAAACATCCATGATGAGAGAGACTCATGGACCGGCTGCCTCCTGCACGGCCCCTACTGGGGATCGAGTCCACAACCCGGGCATGTGCCCTTGACCTGGAGTCGAACCCGGGACCCTTCAGTCCACAGGCTGACGCTCTATCCACTGAGCCAACCCAGTTAGGGCCTATCTTTGTCTTTTATTAGTGTAGATATATATATACATGAAGATGTGCACGTTTTATTGTGAGACTTCTAACAGAGATGATCTTACCTCTGAAGTGCCTCTAATATGAAGGACTAAGATCCTGGTTAATAACTCAAGATCTTACTCATGTGATATTCTTCTAGCAGGCAAACTTGGAAACTGACTAGTTTTATATTGAGACCACTTCTTCTGCCCACACACTTGCTATTAAATTTGGAGATGAGTTTCTGGAAATGCATGCCTAAACTGAATATAAACAGAACAAGGTTATGTGGCATTACGCCTTAGGAAATGAGTTGTCACGGTCAAGTGGTGATTGCTGTCTTGTTCTTTTAGAAATCCCTAAGTCATACCATTCATCTGCTTATAGTATCTTATAGCTGTTATGTCAAAGGGCTTCAACCAAGCCTAAATGTGGTCTTTACCCTCAATCATCTTGAGGTGCTGTAAAACTTAAGTCTGAATTCTACCATGATAATTTCTCTTTGAATCTTTGTGTTAAGTTCAGGACTATTACTTGTTGACCATAGGTTAAACTGTTCCTCCAGACACAGAATAAATGGCAGGAACATAACTTTACCTAATTCATAGGGTGAGAAATAATGCTTATAAGACACTTAGCATGATGCTTGGCACGTGCTAAACACCAATAAATGCTGGATGTTGCTATTGTTTCTATTAGGTGAGCTGCAATTTGAATTGGGACATTCAGAAATTTTTATTTTCTACTCTACTATATTGCATCTTTTAGAATGTAAGTGGGCTAGTTATGCATGTATATTTTCATGTGTGTTTTTCCAACATGATTTTAACCCATGGTGAGCTTGTCTTTACTCACAACATTTTGCCAAGTGTGGGGAGAGTCTACATCTCTTGTGATACCTTTTTTTTTTCTTACCTGAAATCACATTTTACCTTTAGTGTTTTCATATTTTTACTTTTATATATTGAGTTTTACTTTGATATTTTTCTACTGTTTATAGAAGAATGTAGAAAATTGTTTGTAAAATAGCCATGACATCTAGAACTATATTAGATTCTTTATAGATTTTATATATTTTGTGTTTTCTTTAATAATGTTAGCACTAGTGACAGAGCTTCTTTCAATGTGTATATTTTTATCAATGTTCCTTCAGGAGGTATGCAGTCACATCTAATATAATAAATGTATTCTTCTGTAATCTTTGCGTAGTTAGTTTTCTGGTGCAGAAAATGTGATTTAAAAAAAAATTACCTATGACTGCATGGGTATTTCTGACTATATTTACTATAGTGCAGAAATTTGATTCTTCCCTCAGATCCACATTACAGTAAATCCTTGGCATTTCTTGCATTTGCCTCTCTCTGATTTCTTCATGTTTACAGAAATGATTATAAGGTCTTAAACATCTTTGTATTGTGTTACAATAACAGATTATCATTCTTCTTATTCTGACTGACACTGCTTGAGCATACAAACCATGGAGCAGGAAGTATTTTACGTATTCCAGGATATATAGCTTCTTTTCAAACCAAAATACTAAGTGGATTGCACATTTCTAAAACAAGTCTGTTTTGGGGTCAGTGCCTTGTACTTAATCGGAACTTGTTTTTGCTGTGTTAACTCTTACATTGAAGAGTCTAATTGCTAGCTTTAACTTTTTAACCTAGGGGTTTGTTTGTTTTTTTCAGAGCTCTGAATCAGATCCCCATAGTACTCTTAGTTATACTCCCTTATACCTCAACATTTTGTTGTGGAGAGGTCTACAGTGGTTCAGCTTTGTTGCCCATTTTAAATATTGCCTTGAGCCCTAGCCGGTTTGCCTCAGTGGATAGAGCATACTTAAGGACTAAAGGGTCCCAGGTTCGATGCTGGTCGAGAGCACATACCTTGGTTGCAGGCTTGATCCCCAGCCCTGGTCGGGGCATAGGCAGGAGGCAACCAATCAATGTGTCTCTTTCATATCGATGTTTTTCTCTCTCTCTCTCTGTCTCTCCCACTCCTTTCTACTCTCTCTAAAAATCAATGGGAAAATATCCTCAGGTGAGGATTAATAAATAAATAAATAAATAATGCTTTTCAGTGCATTTTTCTTGGTATCTTATAGTTTTTCCCCCATACAGAATTCTGGTATTGCTTCCGGCTCTTCGCAAGGCAAAGCTACATAGGGCTTTTCCAGCTTCTTTTCCTAGGCTTAATGAAGTTTTTTTCAACCCAAGTAGGGAGAGAAGAGAATTTATCAGTGTTTAAAGTGTGCGTGCACATGTGTGTCTTAGTGCATAAGAGTGTATCTTAGTGTGTAAGAGACAAGTACAGGCTTCAGAGTCAGATTTATGTTCCGATTTCAGGTCCAGCCCTTCTTATCCATGTGACCTTTAGGTACATTATTTTACTTTATCATCTTTAAAGAGGATTAATGACACCTATCTCATACAATTGTTCTGATTTTTACTTAAAAGAATTTCTAGAACATAGAGGATGATCAGAAATGATACCCCTTCCTAGGGAATAGGTTTTAGTTACTGAAGAAAAGCTTACTTATTCAGAAATAATGGGCAAAATCCATCCTATCCAAGCATAAGTTATTTATTGTCATTTGAAACCAATACTTTGAAAAAGCTATAAATGGGCTGTGCAAATGGAGGTATTATTTTATTTAGAGTCTGGTGTGTTGAAATGTACTCATGAACTTTGCTATATTGATGCAGGCAGTTGAGTTAGTTGCCAAATGGATTTTAGTGGTTTGATATTCATCTTACTAAAAACTAAAGGACCTGAAATGGTTCTCTAGCCACTAGTTCAAGTTGAAAGCATCTCAGGCAGGTTTTTACACAGAGAGAACATACCAGATATTTAGTTAGCTTTTCTGAGAACTGCTTGCTATGATATTCTTTCCCCAGGCATTTGTACACTTTTTTTCAGTACTTGAAGTAATATTAAATATTATCCAAGAATACCAGTGTAAAGTGTCACAGAGTCCAAATGTTGTATAATTGATTCTTATAATAATATTTGCTTATGTGTAGTTATATGAAAAGGACTAAGATTTGGTCTTGCAGCAGTTTGATCTTTTTGTGGAATTGCTTTAGGTACATGTACTAGCTAATTCTGTGTTTTCTATAGTATTTCATATGTCCACTTCCCCTGGGTAAATTGATTTAAATCATCTGGAATATTGGAATTAATGTCATATCTCTTTGTTCAAGTACTAATTATTTTTAAGTGAAATGCTACTACTTTCAAAGTCTTCTTCCTTAGTTCCATCAGTTATTTTCACTGATTTTTCTTTAATTGAAGAAAGAACATCTAAGGATGGTGTCCATGCATTTGTGTATACTCTCAATTGATATAGCAGTAATATAAACAGAAACAGGAATAATATCATAGTTGTGCATTTAGTTTTAAATAATCATTATTAATTGCTGGGCATATTGCATAAATGACTTCTACTCCAGATCACTATAAAATATCTTAGTATTTTCCCTTCTTATATTTCTGCCTAAATTTTCAATTGAAATAAACAAAAAAAAAGTGAGCAAATCATGAATCAAAATTTGAGACAGTACTGAATTCATGGTTTGCTATGTTATGGAGAATAACTTTCTGTTGTTTGTTTATTACTGTGTGCTATGTGAAAATGACTGGATCTTTTTGGACCACGGTGCTAAGATTGTGTCCTTCACAATTTTGTATAATAGTACAAGGCCCTATTTCTTTTCTAAACAAGGAAAATATTTTAACTTAGAATGCCACACATAAGCCAAATATACTTACTTGCCTCTTGGTACATCAGTGTCCTAAAGCTTTTAGGAGAAGATGGTTTAAAAAATTGTTTTTATGTCTAGATTGTAAGTAAAATCACTTGTCACAGTGAGTTGCAAAATGCAGACCTTCATTCAGACGCTGCCTGTTTCTCATTTAGATCTGACACATTAAAAAGCATATAATTAATGGTTGACATTAGTAATTAACATTAACTTTATGGTGCTTAATATGCCATCATTCATCCATCAAATAACCAGAATTGCATAATGTCTTAGCATAAAGGTTTTAATTATATAAAATGGTCCTTCAGTTTTCATATGGGATAAATGTTAAAAGTCCAAAATGTATTTAAAGATTTTTGTAACGCGTTTGTCGGATGTTAGCTATATTTTTGTTTCTTTTTAGGAATATGCATCAACAATTGTGTCAGGAACTTCAAAAGGAAAATGTGGACCTAGTTGTGCAGTCTTCATTGTCGGCTAGAGAGCGCCACCTTGCTGCAGTTGCCAGTGCACTGTGGAGACATTTCTTTTCATTTTTGAAGGGTCAGAGAATGTCACAAGCAGTGCCTTCCTCACAACTTGCAGATGCTGCTGCAGGTCAGCTTTGTAATTTGCTAATTAGTTTCTCATTTTTCAGATTTTCTCAGTTTTTCCTTCTGTTGTTTGGTAACAAACTTATTTTATAACAGTGTAATAAATATTTTGACAACCAGATGAAAAGAATTACATTTGGCTTGTTTATTATTTTCCTATTAATAAAGGTAAAAATTAAGTGGTTATTTGCTAAACATAAGATAATGTTCAGTCTTAATATTATTGAATGTAGATAAACTTTTCTTATGCATGCAATATTTGGAAAGTAAATAGCATTTGATTTATTCTAGTCCAAGTTATTTATTTTCAAATTATATGTGTCAATATCTCAGTATCGACACATGTTGTGTAAAGAGCAAAAGAATGTAGCAGGAGTTCCACTTCAATACCAGCCAGGTGAAATCAGAGTGATGTCGAATATATAGAATGTTATTGTTCTGATTCTATTTTATGTTGTAATTTTTACTTGATTTGATTATTAACCTAATGACATTTTAGGCTCTAAAGCAGCGGTTCTCAACCTGTGGGTCGCGACCCCTTTGGGGGTCGCCTAAGACCACCAGAAAACACATATATAATTACATAAATTGTTTTTGTGATTAATCACTATGCTTTAATTATGTTCAATTTGTAACAATGAAATTGGGGGTCACCACAACATGAGGAACTGTATGAAAGGGTCGCAGCATTAGGAAGATTGAGAACCACTGCTCTAAGGGACTCTGAATCCTATGACATTGTAGGCATGAAATTGAATATATGTGCATATATGCAGTTTTCTAAGAAGAGGGTTCAAAGGATATTTTGCCCAAAATATGTTAACAAGGACTGGAATAGACAGAGATCAATATGGTGACTGTATGTCTTTAAATGCAACTTATGTGAAGGTGTTTAATATATTTTATTCTAATGCTTTAAAAAAACCAAGGTTTATTTTATTGTACCCTTGTACAGAATTTAAAAGATCTTGAATTCTGGTAGCACTTCCATAATTAAAACATAAACAATGATAGATTGAAAATTTCTGACAGGGCAACGGTTTTCCAACTACTGTGATGTCTATGAAAACAGATATTGATATTCAATCAGTATAATCAAAGCAGTCATTAGTAACTGATGTTACTTATCTTCCATTCTTCATCCCAGTGAACAAAAATGATAGCACACAAGTTTAGTTAATGCTGTCTAGGTGCTAAAAGTAAGTGGGTTTGATTTACATGTAAATGTAAATCAAAATACATGTGGGTTTGGGGTTTGTTTTGAAATAAAGATAGGTTAGGAGAGAAAATTTTCCTGCATTTAAAAAAAACCAAACCAACTGTTGATGAATATGCACTTTTATTGCCATTGGGAAAATACCAGTAGGAAAAGGACTGTCATGGAGCTTATAGTCTAGTGGAGGGACAGAATAATAAATAAATAAGTAATGTAATATGATAATAAGTGCTGTGGAGAAAAATAAAAATATAGAATAGGCTAGGGATAGGGTAGGCCAGGGTCAGGTTCTACTTTTATTTTTATTTTTTAAATACATTTTTATTGATTTCAGAAAGGGAGAGAGAGAAACATCAATGATGAGAAAGAATCATTGATTGGCTGCCTCCTTCATGCCCCTGCTGGGTATCGAGCCCACAACCCAGGCATGTACCCCTAACCGGAATCAAACCCAGGACCCTTCAGTTCTCAGGCTGACATTCTATCCACTGAGCCAAATCGGCCAGGGCTGTACTTCTAAATAGAGTAGTCAGGGAGGCCTGAGCAAACCTAACGGAGGAAAGAGGTCCATGCTATGCAGAAGTCCAGAAGCAAGAGCATTTCTGGTGTGATTGAGGAACTACAGGGAAACCATAAAAGCTTGTATGGTTCAGAAAGGGAGAGAGTAGTCAGAGATATGATCAAGAGGTAATGAGAGCTTGCCCCGGTTTCTGTGGCTCAAACTAGTTTGTATTCTACCTTGTATGCAGTTGTAAAGCCTTTTGCTTTACTCTGAGATTGGAAACTGTTGGAAAGTTTTGAACAAATGAATGATATCCCTCTGGCTGCTATACTGACAACAGACTATAGGAAGGCAAGGAGAGAAGCAGAGAGGCCATTTAGGGGACTATTGCAACAGCACAAATGAGTTTGGGCTGAAGTGGTAGCATAGAGGTTGTGAGCAGTGGCCAGATTTCCAGTCCAAAGGTAGAGAAAGTATTTTAAAGGTAGAGCTGACAGAATTTTTGAAGTGGGTATGATATGGTAAGCAAAATAGATAAAGAGAGAATTCCCTGTGTGTGCTGAGATGAGGAAGATTGTGGCAGGAGCAGATTTTACGAGGGCAGACTAGAATTTTGATATTGGACATGGACATATTTTTAATATCCATTAAAATTCCAGTAGGGATGTAAAGTAGGCATGTGGATGAACCTAGGGTTCAAGGAAGCGGTCCAAGCTGGAAATTTAAATTTGGAAACTACTGATAAATAAATAGTCTATAAAGCTATGAACTAGATAAGATCACTTGTAGAGTTAAGTATTGGTGAAAGAGAAGTTTGAGGACAAACTTCAGATTTGTAAGGTACATAGTAACCAAGAAAGGAGACTACAAAAGGGATGCCAATGAAATAAGAGAAAACCAAGAAAGTGTGATGCCCTGGAAATCAAATGACAGCATTTCAAGGAAGAGGAAGTGATCAGTAGCTCAGATGCTGTTAATGGGTCAAGTCAGATGAGACCAGGGAACCGATCCTTGGATTTAGCAAGAGGGAGGTCACTGGTCACCTTGAAGAGAAGAGTACTTTTTGGTGTGGTGGTAGAGGCAAAGGCCTGATTGAAGATGATTCGAGAGAAAATGTGAAAATAGGAATTGCAGACTGCATACATAGATAAATCTTTTTGAGTATCACTGTTTACAGGAAGTAGCAGAATGGGAATGTTAGCTAGAGAGAGACGTGGAGTCAAAGAGGTTTTTTGATAACTTGGGAGACATTTCAGCATAATGCGGGAGTGGGGAGAATTGATGGTGCCAGAATGTCACTTGTTTTTCAGTACCCAGTAGAAATGGGATCCTGTAGAGGACTTGGCCTCAGATTATCTGTAATAACAGAAGAGAAGGCAGAGTAAATGGGCCCCCTGGAGGCGGCTGGGTAGATGTGGTGGGAGCTTGTGGTAGTTTCCTCTGATGTTTCTCATTTTTCTGTGAAGTAGTAATTAACAGTATTAGCTAGAAGTGAGAATGGGGAAGAGAGAGGGTTTGCAGTGCTATAGGAGAAAAAAAACCCAAAACTGAAATGGGCTAGAGAACTGTAGGAATGCCGGCCAGTTCTAAGGGCCCACGTAAAGTTTGCAGTTACAAATTTAAAGTGACATCAGTCAGCGTGGTTGCTCACCAGCCATTTACTGGTGTGGATACATGTAGGGAGAAAACCAAGAGTTGGAATTAAACAGGTGGTGTCTTTTCCAGGCAAGCACAACAAATTAAGGGGGTTGATGGTATACACAAATGAGTACAATAATGGGCCATGCAATCAAGCTGCCTAAAAAAGGAAGGAAGGCATCAAGGCAGTGAGGGACAGGATAAAGGTTGTAGGATCAATGAATTGTAGGTCCTGGTGAAATCAAAGACTTGGTGGGAGTTGAGAACCTACAGGAGGAGAGTTGAAAAGCTAGTTTGGTACCAGAAAGTGGGTTCCTCAAGAGTTGAAATTGTGGAGAGATTGTATTTATTGTTAATGCCAAGGTCTCTTGGTATCACTGTGAGAGAGAGATTCGTTGAGGGAGACAATTTTAAGAAACTGAAAGGCCAGGATACTGGGAGAACCTCATCAAGGATTATGACGAGTGCTATTAGTATGATAGTGAGCTGCAGTCTTTAAGGAATGAGGGTAGATGAACTAGGAAGCAGTAGATAAATGTAACAAGGAGAATTAGTGGATGGAATAGTCTGATGACATGAGAACCAAGGCTAGAGGTTTTTGGAAGGAGGAAGGGAAAATATTTTAGAAGCAGCAATAAACTCACCCTATCTGTAGGGCAAGTTGTATGAGAGGTTTGGGAGAATAAATAGCCATCGTTTGAGAAAGCTGCATGGAGCTAGTGCTTAATAAGGAATTTATTGACAAACATAAATTAATATAGTACAAATTAAGTTTGCAGATTCCCTAGAAATCACAAAATAAAGTATATTTGTTTAACATAGTTAATTAAGGAATTCTAGTTCCTAGGTTTAGTGGGTTCTGAAGGAAGCGTAGTGTCATAGATTCTTTGTAGGTCAAGTTTTAACAGAAGAGAATGTGCAATGTCTAAGAGTGAACTATTCATCTGTGGCAGGTGGCAAGTAAATTAGCCTGATTGGAGAAGAGCAGATGCCAGAAATGGTTTTCAAAATGGGTTTTTGAATGAGGAAAGCACATTAGAAACACCCAGGTTATAATTTGCAAATTGAGGGAGCCATTATAGATTCATAACAGTAATGCTGAGATAAATTATCTGGGTGCTTTCTTAGAGATCTAGATGATTACAACAGAAATGTCTTTGAAAACATTTCAGAATTTAGTTCAGTTTTAGCTTTTTGTTCTATGTTTCTAAATATGACATTATGTAGGGCTAATTTTTTTTATCACTATTGATACAATTTTGGGAGGGCAAAAGGTTTTTTACAATTTTTCACCACAAGTTTCTCTTAATTTATATCTAGATTTTACTTTGCTAGCAATGGACATGCCCAGCACAGCTCCATCAGATCTTCAGCCTCAACCAGTTAAAGCAATGATACAACTTTTTGGTTGGGATGATATCATCTGCCCTCTAGTTGCAGCAAAATATTTAAGTCATTTCCTCCAAAACAGGTGAGTAATTTTATTTCAGGTATTCACATTAATGTATACCCATGATAGATCAGGACATCAGGAAAGTAAAAAATTTAATAAATAAAACCTGATCTTTACTATACATACTCACATTTTGCCAGTTTCTTGCTTTTAGATTTATCAGCATTTTGTCAGTAGTAGTAGCTGTAGAAAAGCTAACCTATCAGTCAGAGCATCTGCCCTCTGATGGTCAGTGCACGTCATAGCGAGCGGTTGAGCGGCCTTAGCATATCATTAACATATTACGCTTTGACTGGTTGACGGACAACTGGATGACCGGACACTTAGCATATTAGGCTTTTATTATATAGTATTGTATTATTTTCCATACGGACACTGTAAACCTCCTTTTGCCCAACCCTATACTTATCTACAATGTCTTATTGTGTGTATCTGTAGTGTTCATTTTCAGCAGTGCATGTCTGCATTAGTTGCATTTGTCTATGAGGCCAACAGGTGGGGAATGTTCGAATTTTTTTATTATTATTATTCCTTAATCTCTTATACTCAAGGGAACATAATGATGCCAGTTTTTATTTTTGTTTTTAATATCTATCAATTTATCTTTCAGCATGTTATGTGAAGCACTTTCTTATTCAGGCTGTGTATCTTTTCAAGCCTTAACTATAAGATCATGGATCCGTTGCATTTTGCAAATGTATATAAAAAGCCTCAGTTTACCTGATGATTTATTAATTGATATAAATCTGGAACAGGCAGTTGGTAAGTATTGCAGGTGTTGTGCTTTCTAGATAGCTAAATATATTTTAAATTTTCTGTTTTGTGCCATAAATTAAGAGAAAAGATAAAAAAATATATTTTTAATTAGCTATGAATATAAACAAAAATTTATTTCCTTTTGCAGCCCATTTCTTTTTTCCTGATATTTTCCTGTTACTATATATAATAATTTCTTTCCTGTAAAGATAAAAGAACTTGTTTCCTTGGAAGCCAAAAAAAAAAAAAAACTTGCTCTCAGGTGACAACCATCTTTTACTATACCTTGAAGAAACTGATCACAAAATAAGGTGGAAATATGAAGTAAATAACTAGATATACACTGTGAAAATCCTAAAATGAAAAATATCCAATTATGGATAATTCTCTCCTGTTTTATTAGATATTTTGCTTTGCTTTTGCTGTATATATAATCATTGAGTGATATTTCTGCCTTTTTT
Organism: Myotis lucifugus; assembly: GCF_000147115.1. Taxonomy (NCBI): domain Eukaryota; kingdom Metazoa; phylum Chordata; class Mammalia; order Chiroptera; family Vespertilionidae; genus Myotis; species Myotis lucifugus. The sequence continues at coordinate 1,002,515 of NW_005871209.1, read as the reverse complement.
TTTTTTTTATTTTATTGATTTTTTACAGAGAGGAAGGGAGAGAGATAGAGAGTTAGAAACATCGATGAGAGAGAAACATCGACCAGCTGCCTCTTGCACATCTCCCACTGGGGATGTGCCCGCAACCCAGGTACATGCCCTTGACCGGAATCGAACCTGGGACCCTTCAGTCCGCAGGCCGACGCTCTATCCACTGAGCCAAACCGGATTCGGCTATTTTGTGCCTTTTTTAAAAAAAATATTTCCATACAGTTCTGGTTGCCTGTAGGGCATGCCTTTTCCTAACGCTGTTCTTTATGGCCATTTATGAATTGCACAAAGGCTGGACTGAAAAATGCTCCACACTTACTTTGATATGTTATTACATCAGTTGGCTTAACATGAATAACTTCTTTAGGGCTGTGTTGTTCAAACAAGTACATGTTTATTTTTAAATAAAACCTTTCCTTAGTGACAAAAAATTAATTCAAAGTTTTTAATTATGTGGAAATTTGAATTTTAAAGGAAAGCATCTCATAAATTAAGAATACCACATTTCCTGCTCTCTTATTCATATACATATAAAATATAAATTTATATAATAAACATTACATAAATATCGTTACTTTCTTTTAACAGAAAAAGAGTACATGGAACAGTTGTCCGAACTGACAAGGTTGCTGTTTAAACTCTCAGAAGTAAAGAATATTTTCTCAGAGGCTCAAGTTGAATATTTACCCACCCCAGAAGACCCTAAAAGAGCACTAATTCAATTCCTTGAGGTATTTCTCACTTAATAGTATAATTAAGATATACTATCATATTTCCAAAAACCTTGAAGTATTCATAGTGCTTTTCTATAAAAGGAAATCTTCTAAATTGAATCATATTATTGGGTGCCCAATATTATGAAATTCTGGAGGATTAAAAATATGGATCTAAGGTAGAGTACAATTCACTCTTAAAGGCAGAAGAATTACATTTAATGAAATACAGGAGGAAAGAATGCTATGTATACTAGTAAGCCTTTCACCTTACACTAAAGCTAACCTAAATTGTAGGAATATCTTATTGTTGAAATGGTTGGATAACAATATTCTTTAGGTGCTTGGGAACTAAATTTTCTTGTATGTGGTTCATAATACTTCGAACTAACTGTTTACTATCCTGTAATAAACAGTGTAAATTTTACAGTAAAAAATTTAATCTCTTCAGCATAAGCAGCACCTACTTTATATGATAGTGTGATTGGGGCTTTAAAATTCAATCCATTTGTTCTGTCTCCATAAAAAAAAACTTCCAGTCAACATTTTATTTTCAGTTATTCATTTTGTAGGAATACATGTGATAGTTTTTCCTTTATTGCCTAGTTGAGGTTATTAATGTGTTTGGATTTGTGTTTCTCTAAGCTATTCATAGTAAAAGTTGATTTATTTTCCCACAAAGAGATTGGTTTTGACTGCAGTGCAAATAATTAAAACCCATAAGCTTTTTTTACAAATGTGAAATCTTCCATTGGTTTTCATTAAGTTCAAGTACAGTTTTATGACAATTAGCAATGTCAGATAAATTCTAAAAATACCTAATAATAGTACCTGCAGATATAAAATACACATTTTTGCCTAGTCGGTGTGGCTCAATGGTTGAGGTCACTGTTCAATTCCTGGTCCAGACACATGCATGCTTGATCCCCAGTAAAGGGCATGCAGAAGTTTCTGTCTCTCCCTCTTCCTTTTTCTCTGAAATCAATAAAAATATATTTAAAATAAAATACACATTTTTGTTCAATCTTTTATTTGGTGGTTGATTGTATCTCAACCTGTAATTAATTATAGATTTATGCCAGTAATCGTCCTGGACCAGAAAGGGAGGTAGAAGTCATGCATTCCACTGACCATTTTGAAAAGCTCTTTTAATTCAATCCTGTCCACATTAGTTATTCTCTTGGCAACCAGTAAATAATAGTTGTGTGCTAAATGCTAGATAGTACATACTATGTTAGGATTTCTTAGGGATTTGAAGAACCAAAAGAAGTAGTCCTTGATCTTAAAGGACTTGTCTGAAAATATAGAATATACACAAAGGTTAAAATAATAATATATGACAGTACAGTATATGGTAAGTGCTAATTAGTTGATAGATCAATCAGTAGATTAAGAATTCAGAGCATCTTAGTATAAAAAGTTTGGATTTTATGCCATGAACAGTGTGAATGCTTTATACATTTTTAAGTAGGTCTAATTTGATTAAATGACTTTTCTGGAAAATTAATAACAATAGAGTGGATTCAGGGAGCATCTGAAAGCTCTTTGACTTTAACCACCTGTCTCTCCTGCTCTCTGAGTGACATCATCATGACTTTCCACTCTCTTTTCTCCAAGTGCAACATCCTCTCAAGGTCTCACTTGATTACCTATCTACCTGAACTATATCCCTGAGGGTCTCACTTCAACTACCCTTACCAACACACTCAAAGTCATCTACCCTTTGTCTTTTGGTCACACCTGCAAACCCTCAACCTTGGTTTGGTGCAACCGCTTACTTTCTCTCTGTCTTATCTGCTGAGAGCTGCAGTAGAAAAATCACCTAACTGTATACATTGGTACCATTGTGTCCAGTTCAGGTCATTGAAATCCACCATAAGTTCCCAATAATAGTTTGAGAACTTTAGTACTCAAACCTTCTAACCCATCTCTAGCTAGTCTCTTTTGTCTTCTATTCTTTTTGTGCTTATTTTCACCCTTCCTCAGTTTATTCTTTTATTGATTTCCTCTTCTTCCCACTTCACTGTTCTCCTTACTATCTCACTGTCTCATCTTACATTTCTCTCTTCCATCTCCTATTTTCCATCTCTACTCTTTGTGCCTCATCCTTTTTTCCTCTGAGGAAGCTAAGCTGGCATCTAATGGCTCATAAGGAAAATTTTTTTTGGGGGGGAATCAATTCATAATCTCAAAGCTGAACTTTATAGAGGTCTTACTTGCAAAAATTTGGTAACCTTTGTTACCAAAGGTCTTCTTTGTATGAATTTTGGGATTTCGAATTTCCAGTTTTATGCTAGGATATTTGGAAGTCTCTCTGTGATTTTCGTTATAAGCTTCTTTCACGTCTTTTTACTAATATTTTGCTGAGTCAGATCTTGAATGAATAATTATTGGTGAATTGTTTTTTTTGTTCTCACTTTAACCTTTATTTTAATTATTAAAAGACAATTCTTTTTAGTTGCATTTTAATTACTGTGAACATTTATTGAAAAGTTAAGGATGAAGGCTTAAATATAAGGTATGTGTCTAGAGAGAGAAATTAACCTTTATTTTTAAAAGTCTATACTTTATAAAACTTGGAAAGCTAAATCATGTTTTCCCTTATTTATAGGCTGTTGGTATAACTTACAGGAATCTGCAAAAACCTTCTGATAAATCTGCCATGGTCAAAAAGTCCTTAGAATACCTTGGTGAAATATTAAAATATATAAAACCTTATTTGGGGAAAAAAATATCCAGTGCAGGGCTGCAACTGACATATAGGATGATGGGTATGTATTTCTGACATTATTAAAACTTTGTGAGATTGAGTCTTTTTCATGATGGATAGGAATATACTAATATAGTAGCTAAATCACCGTTCTCCTTACAATCATAAGAATAATCTGAAAGACAAAATAATTCATGTTGGCTTTTAAGCGTATCTCCGTCTTGCCCCACCTTCCTTCAGAACTTTTCTTGTTATGCTTGTGTTAATATTAAAATTAATTATGATCAGTACAGAAAATATGCCAACACCAATTTGCTATCAGTAGTTTGTTATGAATCACTTACATTGTGAATACCTGGATAACTAAAATGGACATTCTTTTTAGTACTTACCTATGCTTTGTTAGAATTTGAAATATCAGAAAACCATCACTTCCTTTTATTTTTATGGTTTGCTCTCTATGAAGGAGGTCAGGAAAGAATTTATTACAGCACTGAAGATATTTATGCTTCAAACCTTGTTTCTCCCAACATTATGTTTTCTTCTTTCAAAAAGAAATCTTTTTCTGTGCCTGTTCTGTAATAACAAAGTGCATCCTTCTTTAAGAAGTCACTAATTTGAATACCTTTGTTCTCTAAAATCATGTTGCTAACCAAAAATAGGAACTGGATAAAGAGAAATGAGAAGGATTTCTTCAGAAGTTTTTATACAGAATTGAAGGTGTTTCATTTTTTTTATTTCTTCTATGGCCAAAACCTTATATCTGTTCCCTTTGATCTTGTAAACATATGAATAAAACTGATTTGGGCTGTGTGAAACCTTTTATATTTGTTGTAAAATATAAAGGAAAATTTGAAATGTGTAAATATGGATGTTTTAGAATGTAGTGAAACCTATAGTAGCAATTCAGGCATCTTAATTTTAGAGAAAAATATAAGTGAGAATTTATCATAAACTTAACATAGTAGAATGTAGATTAATAAGTATTTCAGCATTTAGGCTTATACTTTATTAGTCTGCCAAGCTAATATGATTTCCAGGTATATCTTTATTTTTACGAGATATATAGTAGACTTAACCAGGAACTGCAAAATCATTTTTGGATTGGTAATATGTAGATCCACAGCAAAAGTGTCCTGATGAAGAAATGAGGGCCTTGTTTGTTTTGTTACAAGATTGTTTTTAATTTATTGGAAGATTGATTTGTATTCTTTCCTTTTGTCTAGATCTCATAGACTGGGAATAGAGTATACTGCTACAATATTTCCCATTTAACTTATTAGAAAGTTTAAACCTGTTCTAAGTATGCAGAACTGGGATATAATATCCTCTTGAGAGAAAGGGAGTGAATCATTGAAATTTTGTGCTTTACCTTGCCAGATCCTAACTGGGAATACTACTGCTATTCACTTGCAAGGTTCAAACTTTTGATGAAATCACACTTCAGATTAAGGCATCCGGGGTCTTCATTGTAACTCAGTGACTTTTTTTTTTTTTTGAGAGGAGAATTGATAAATAAGTAATATTTTCAACTTTCCTCTTTATATCTTTTTTTTTTTCCTCTAGAGGCCCAGTGCACGAAATTCGTGCACTGGGGAAGGGGGAGGGGTTCACCTCAGCCCAGCCTGCACCCTCTCAGAGTCCGGGACCCCTTCTGGGGATGTCCACCTGCCAGCTTAGGCCCAACCCGCCTGCAGTGGAGGTGGGAGAGGCTCCCGCCCCCCGCCATTGCGCTCGCTGGCATGAGCCAGATTCG